>NC_044551.1:131761779-131924279 GCF_007565055.1 Rhinopithecus roxellana | reverse complement strand
TGATGAATAAAAATGAAGATCTTGTCAAATAATAAAGTGACAGGTTAATTTACAGCATGGAATAGTGTGAACAGGGAAAGCACTGCTTTTCCAATCTGTATGAACGGTGCCACCTATCTGCAGATTAGCAGAAAGCTTCAGAAACACTAATTCAGAAATCGGGATAAATACATGTGATGTTGCTTAGTTTTGTAAATATCACAGGAATGGAATTGATAATAAAGGCAAATGCGAGATTAGACACACACAGTTGCTTTCCAACCAAAAAAACAAGATTCTCAACAAAGGGCTGCTGTATCAAACAGTAATAAAGAGCCTCAAGCAGTTGTCTGTGCTCATGCCAGTTTTCATGCTTTAATTCAGCTGCCCTGTGGTTCTTAGCTTCGACATTGAGATCTGCATGGCCACCAGAGATAATTATTTCAACCTTCAGGCCATCAGGCGTTCATTTTTGATCATGGATATGTAAGAGATGTTTTCTGCTTTCCAAGTCTTCCAAGTAGATATCAATAGAAGGGTAAAATAAGGAAAAGCAGTAAGCATTTGAAAAGAACTTGAACACTGCATTATAGAAATGTGATTTGCTCTATCAATTATTGTAAATCTTTCACTTTACCTGTTAGCTATTTAGAAATTTTAATTTGTACACATTTTCAATTAGATTTATTGCCACGAGTACTCCGACTCCAAAGGCATAAAATTTGTTTTAATATTTACATTAGAATGCATACTTTGTATACTTTAATGGAAATACAAATACATTAAAGTACAAAATCCATAAACTAAGTGACTTTTTAAGTTAAATTTTTATATCACATCATAATGTGCTTTTATGCAAAACTCCAATCAGGAACATCTATCATTCATTAAAATATCTAATTAGTGGTCACAGAAATCACTGAACAAAGTAATATGATAAATATCTCTCCATGAAATATGGAGAAAGTACTGGCTTCCATAAAATTTGATGCAAATATTTAAATCATTCTATTAACAATATATAATAATAAAATTTAAAATACATAAACCACCCTTAATTTAATAGGACACAGTTTTTATTTTAAAATTAACAAAATAATAAATCATAGAGTTTTAAATATTTAATTTATACCAAGTAGAAGAAACACTTAGAAGTGGTCACAAAATACAATTAGCAAACACAAAATAGAATTCATCAAAATTTTTCTCAGTATTTTTATAAAGAAAAAATGTTTAAAATACTTCAAGAATAAGCCATAATATATCAATACTATTCAATAAGAAATCTATGTCTAAGAAATTTATTTAAATAGGTGACTGGAAAAGACATAATTATGGCTGCCCTAAAAAGTTGTACTCACCTTCAAATAAAAAATCCATTGTCATAACTATCAAGTTGGAAGCAAAAGAGATACTACAGATTGACCATCCCTAATCCAAAAATCTGAAATCTGAAATGCTCCAAAATCCTAAACTTTTTGAGTACTGACACGACAGACTTTTGTGGACTGCACAATTCCCCAAGTGCAGATTTCCACACCTGACTTCATGTGATGGGTCCAAATTTTATTTCATGTACAAAATTACTAAAAACACTGTATAAAGTTACCTTCAGGCCATGTGTATAAGGTATATGCGAAATGTAAATGAATTTTACATTTACAATGTTTAGATTTGGATCCCATCCCCAAGAAAACTCATTATGTATATGCAAATACTGCAAAATCTGAAAAAATCTGAAAACCAACACAATTCTGGTACCAAGCATTGTGGATAAAAGACACTCAACCTATATCATGTTAGATGAATGCTAAGTCTAATAACAATACTAATAATTTCAAAAAAGGTAATTCATGTTAAAAGAAAGGAAAATGGAATTAACTAGCATTTCAATGACTAAAATGAGTTTAAATTTTAACATTTTCTTCAAATGTAAAATCTCAACTATTTATGGTTCCCAATACAAAATGACACGTGAGCCCAAAAGTTAATATTGTTTGCAAGTTTTTGCAACTACTGTAACATATGCTCACTTTTTTCCTCTTAAATTGAACATTACAATAATTAAATGATTAAAAAATACATTAACATTTTCCTTAGAAAATTTAAACTTCCATATTCGGCACAACACTAATTAAGTAAAATTCCAAGAAGTGATTAGAGCATCAGATTTTCAGTCTATTAGTGCTTGCATACTTTCAAGCTTTTTCCATCTTACATCAAGTTCCTAATACATAAAGGCAAACTATAGGTTGGCACATAAACGGTAGGATAATTTAGTGTATAAAAGCAAGCCATATAACTCAAATGAAATCACTTGATTTCCTCCCAAATATCATTAAGCAGGAGTGTCCAAAATACCCTGGATCAAAACAAACGAAAAGTTATAATCTTCATTAAACTACTCCTGCCATGCTTTTGTGGCCCAGAGCTTCCTCCAAAGTAGAAGCTACAACATAAAGATTTATTTATTAATCAGAGTTACTTTGTATTAAAATGTGTTTCCTTAAGCTATTTATAGATAAGGTGTGTGGTCTTTCTACACTGGGATCTCAACATGCTATAATTTATAAAGTCCTCTTATATAAGCAAAGAGGACTAAAAACATAAAAATTTATGGAAAGCTTGTAGGAGAAAATACAATTGTACTTTTGATTTTCTTACTTCTACTTCTTTCCCTGTTAACAATAATAATTGATGCTCCCAATAAATTAGCAAAAAGGCCAAAAGAACTGTGGTCATTTGCTAAAGAACTTTAATTGTACACAGTTTTAAGCTTAAAAAGAAGTTTTCAAAATCCACTGTAAGGAGGGCAAACTGGCATAGAGGAAAATAAGATTAATTACATATTGTAATACAATATTAGCTTCTATTTTATTCAAAAGTAGAGAAATTCTGTTCTAATCCTGTAGAGAAGCTTTACTGAGGTACTACCAAATCCTAATGCTAAAAATATTTGGGGGAGAGACTACTTGCTTTTCTGTATATATTATCACATTTCAGACTTGCTTACTAACCCTAGGAATTCAAACATCTTAATTATAGGGTCAAAAAAAGAGAAGACAATACAAAATGTATAAGGCATATGATTGACTTACGAAGGTCTCAGAGGGTACCAGAGATGTTTAGAATCTCCATCTTTGTAACTTCAGATTGGGAGAAACCATCTCTTCTCCATTTCTTAATCCATTGCTGTACCATGTTCCCAGATAAAAGTTAATTTGCAAGTCCCAGGTCATTCTAGCAGTTAGGAAGCTTCAGTGATCTGAAATACTGCTTTGGAATCTATGTGCTCCAAAGATGAACACCCATCTTCCCCATTCCTACCCCTGACAATTTTAAAGATTCTCATCATAAGATGAGTACTAATATGTCCAAACTGAGACATATGATTTCTTATAATCTAAGTATGTTCTTTCAACTTACGTATATTCGTTTAGATACTTTTGTTTTCTTCATCATTGTCTTTTACGCATGATCTTCATGGATTTTCCTATCTTTTCTTTTTTTTTTTTCGTCTGTGTAAATTATTTAACAGTTCTCAGAGCCAAATCTTAAGCATAACTGTTTCCATTACCCATAGTACAAGTGACATACACTTATGGTACTCTCCTGCTCCTCATATGCACCTTTCTTTCAGTATCTTCTTTTGTTTGATGTACTCTTACCCCTATTCTCTCATTCTCATCCTTCCTTCTCACTTTACTGAGGCTTAACTTAATTTTGGGTAGTGGCAGCTCTTAGCAGTGATAAACCTCTTTAGTGATATACAAAGTGAAAATGACCAATTGTCCATGTATGAACAGTAAGTAAATCTCTAAATCAACCAAATTGCTAAGTAAAAGATATTCATTTAGTCACCTTTCTTCTGAGTCAATATGGGAACTATCCTCAAATAATTTTAACCACATACATACACAAAAAATGATATGATTGGATTGAGGAAGGTCTGAAAGTCAGTGAGAAATTATATAATCTACATGGTCATTAGAAAGTTTAATATATGGCTCAAGAATGAAAATCTGTAAATAATAACAATAGCTAGCACTTACTGATTGCTTACTATGTGACATGTACATAAAGCACTTCACATGTATTATCTCATTTAATCATTCATAAAACCCTGCGAGACAGATGTTGTTCATATCCTTATCTTATAGCTGTTAACACAGTAAATAAATGGTAGAA
Source organism: Rhinopithecus roxellana (assembly GCF_007565055.1). NCBI lineage: Eukaryota > Metazoa > Chordata > Mammalia > Primates > Cercopithecidae > Rhinopithecus > Rhinopithecus roxellana. The sequence goes on along the minus strand of NC_044551.1, from coordinate 131,920,112 downwards.
ATGGGATCAGAGTCTAGTTGGACTCCAAAGCTCACGCCATTGACCAATACAATATGCTATATAGTGTTTATTCGTTTTAGCTCATGGTAAGTGGTTCCTAATTTTAATTATAATGATCTGCTGCTGCTTTTAAATTCTCAAGTGACAAAAATCATGATTCTATAGCACATATATATAAATGGCACTTCTGGCATTAACTCTGTAATGATCAAATGTCACCCCTAGGGGTCAGATATTTATTAAAAGGTGAAATTAAAAACATTTGGTATCCATTAGCTAAAGAGCAGCTCATCCACCTACAAACTCTGTCACATTGTTAAAATGACAGCTTAGAGCAAGTATGCATGATGTGTTTCCGGTGGTCTTCTAAGAATATCCTAAAATATGATCATTAAAATAGGAAAACCTTGTCCGTAAAGGTTCTTTTTGGTTCTGGTGATCGAGTTTCCCCATACATTAATGGAAGAAAAAAAGCAGCAAGGGATTAGACTTTAAAAAAATATTTTGATTATGTAGTCGTTTTCATGAGTTGAATTTAAAAGCGGCTATTATAGGCAGAACAAGATTTTTTGCTTTTAGTCTGCATTTGAAAACAGTGGCAAAAAGAGAAGGACATCAGAGGGGAACAGGAGTGTCCCAATCAACTTTAGAAATATCTATAAAGTTACTTAAGAGATCAGGACAATGTTCTTTTACAGTTAGACTGTAAGTACATAGATTAAAGTATGTCTATATTGATGGGTGATTAGGATAGTTTAATCACATGATTATTACTAGGTTAAATAGAAGTTGGTTAAATGTCACATAGTAGACTACGCCAGTAGTAATAGTTTTAATGACTTGCATATAATTCTTTACTTGTACTTATTGGTGCCTATAGAGTACTTGAAAACAACAAAACTATTTTGGAAAAAAGTAAATATTAGCACAAACATTTTTCTACATTCAATAAATGTTATTTAGATACACTAATTGGCTCTAACAGAAAGAAACCATTCAAGTGAGAATAGAAATATTGACAAAGGCATGATGTGATTACTTCAATGAATGCTACGTAGCTGATGATATATACTTAGTGATTAAAAAATCAAACCAATATGGACAACTCTTCCAGGAATCCATAAATCAATGAATCAAGTAGTTTCTGAACTGCTACTATGTGTTGAACATGGCATTAGGCTTGAAAGTAACATAAATACTTTTTCAAAGAGTATTATTTTGAAAAATAAAAAAATACTATTTTGGGTCTTTTTCTGTTTGAGGAAGGTACTTTGCTCAGATAATATCTAATACAGTCATAAGGTAAAAATAAAAAGTAAACAAAGTAAATTCCAGACTTAAAGATAAGAATGCAATATATGGGCTGGGAGGGGTGGCTCAAGCCTGTAATCCCAGCACTTTGGGAGGCTGAGGTGGGCGGATCACAAGGTCAGGAATTCGAGACCAGCCTGACCAACACAGTGAAACCCCGTCTCTACTAAAAATACAAAAATTAGCCAGGCGTGGGGGTGCACCCCCTGTAGTCCCATCTACTCAGGAGGCTGAGTCAGGAGAATCGCCTGAACTCAAGAGGCAGAGGTTGCAGTGAGCTAAGATCACACCACTGCACTCTAGCCTGGGTGACAGAGAGAGACACCATCTCCAAAAAAAAAAAAAAAAAGGTCTACTATAAGATAAATAAATGGTACATACAGTATCTAGTGGTTTTAAGGTCAGATAACAAATCCTGGTGAAACCAGGAGTGCAATAACTTTAAACATTTTTTTCAGTGAAGTATAGACAAACAGTATTCACATAAGCTTACCGCCATAAAACTAAAATAAACCAGTAAAACTCAAGAAGCAAAACTGAGCAATAGTATATAAAATTAAATTTAAGTCTTTAACGTTGGTTTTAATTGTGAAATTCTGGGATTAGCTGCCTTACTTTAGGAAGAAATGTCACAATGGTAATGGTAGGATTAGTCACATAAACTGAAACTAACAGCACCCACTGGTCTGAGAACTACTCTTATGGTTTATGTCACATTCCAGAATTTCTGGCATTCTGTCTGGTTTAACTTCTCTTTTCACCTTACAGTGTTAGTAGGTCTGGTTCCTTCTCCATTCTTCCTCTAACCTAATATAAAAGAACTGGGCTGTGCTCATTGAGAGGTAAAGCCATAATAATTGCTAGCCAACCTTTTAGAAATCCGCAACCACATTTTAACACAAACGATAATTATTCCCTTTTAAGTTCTGAGTTTGTAATAAGCAGAAATAAAATTTTTAAAAATAATGTGCAGTCAAAAAGAAAAGGTGAGATTTTGGAAACCTGAGATAACGGCAAGATTGAATCTACAAAGCAGAGGAGGAAATAAGTGAAAACATCCATCTTCCTCAGGAAAACCTGAGAATGCATACATAGAAGGAAGGAGTACACAGGTAGATAGCAAAATCAGCATATGGCTGAACAGAAGGGTAGCTCATGAAAAATCAGTGTATGACCTAATTTTCTTCAAGCTAATAAACTCCACCAATAGTCATTATTTGTCCACTTGTTATGCCAATTATACTATAAGGGCCTATATTATATTCATAAATATTCACTTACAAAAAATTCTACACTACCTCAAAAACTTTGAAAGATGTTTATAGAGTTTTCAATTGCAATAATCCTCTAGAAGTTCAGTCTAGTCTATGACTAGACTGTCTAGTTCTTTTCTTACTTGTTCACGCATGACTATGCATAATATAAACAATAAAGGAGACAGTCACTGGACAGGTAGTTGGAAGACGAGTAGGTTCTCTTTAATTCTAACATGATCAATGTACAAGGGAATAGCTTACAACCTTAGGCACATTTTACATTTCTACAAACAGGTACACATGTGTAATGGTTCCCAAGGAGCAGGACTTTTGACAGTAACAAGATTGGGATGAACATATGAAAGATGACAGTTCCTGGAAGTTAAATGATAGGATAACAAAAAACAGGGAATATTAACAAAATTAGTTAAGTGTTTTAACTCCTAATAAATGTGAACCTAGGACATATCTAGAAAAGCACCTTATCTAGAATTATTTCATGGAAAGGAAAAATGGCAATCTGCAGAATTTCAACTGTAGTCGATAGTAGATAAGATATATGAGGCATGTATATATTATCAGACTAATAATATATATTAGGGGTTCAATAAAATGCTAATTTATTGGTTTTTAGGATATTTATATTTTATACAAAGGAAAAATATAAATAAATCACCATCAAAATCATTCCTATAAACCATACGCATAATTACTACAGTAAAATAGAAAGGCTACCCTAAATGTTATTCAGTTTTTAATCCAAATAAAGTCACACTAGTAACAGTTGTCTGCTTAAAAATGTTACCTTTGTAAAGAAATATTTTAGACATATATTTGCTATCTAGCTGAGAATCAGTAAAAAAGTGAATGGTAAGTATGTAGATTATTTGTTCTACTCTATAAAGGGTAAATAAAGCAGCCAGGGCTTGAGATAGGGTACAAAGAACGTTTCCATGGTTACATGCTTTCCCATATCAAATTAGAGCAGAATTTGTGTACAAGAGGTTTGTTGACAGCCTACATAGGCCATAAAAAGAATAGAAGGCTAGGAGTTTGAAATCTAAATATATTCTGCAAAGTCTGTTGAGAGAAAGTTGGGTGAAGAAAGCAGCATCGGGAGAGTAGCAGATTAGTTAAGAGTATCAGATGTCATTTCGTGAAAAGATAATTTTTCTTTTAGATGTGGCTCGTAAAATTCTCTCCAAATGTATGATTAGCTACTCTTTTCTTCACTTCCACAAAGACACCTCAATCTGGTGTCCACCCAAGCTATTAAGAAGAGCCATTATTTGGCATGCAGCTAGAAGTATCAGCTTCACCACCTGCCCAGTCTTGCAGATGTCACGCCACCATATTCAATCTCAAACATGGGGTCTTCAAAAGGACAGTTAAAGGGCTGCTCCCACACAAGTGCTGGCCAAGCAAGAGCTCTGTTGTACACCTGTCCCTATTATTACTATAGGCCATTTAGTAGGGGTGAACTCTCTTTTTAGTACATGTTGAGAATTCAACTTGGGCTAAACAGCATTTTATGAATTGTAACATGGTCAGCATTGTGTCCAAAGCACCTCCTGGCAATTCTGACATAGAGAGGTGTTCCCACATGCTTAAATGTTTGTTTATATACCAGCAAACATATCTGGACATTTGAATAATTTCCTATTTTATGAACTAGTGCACAAAGGATTGGTATATTTTACTTGGGTCTCCTGTATTTTGACTATATACAATTGGGGATGAGTTATTGTTATATGATTACTGGATAAAAAAAACTTTTCTACTAAAACTGCTAATATTACCCAAAACTTTCTTTTAATATTTTCGGACATCAGCTATAATAACAACAAAGTAAAATAATTCTTAAGTATTTAAAATGATTTAACAGTTTGTAAGAGCTAAAGTCATATACATGTAAAAACACAAAACTCATGCAGGACAGAAAACCAAATTATACATATTCTCACAAACTGGACCTGCTAAAAATAGCTAGTTTCTCTGCCATGTATTTTTCAGTAAATAGGGTGGTCAATAACATTTCAGTTGTTGGTTTTCTACTGTAAGCTGTACAGAATGAATGAGAACTAATTATGGTATACAGTATAATGATTCAAAGGAGCATAACATACAAGTGAACAAATCAACTATCAACCATTAAATCGAAAATTCTATATATCAGTGTGTATGGGTGTGTATGTATGTGTGTGTGTAGTCTTAGCCACATAGCAGATTTTTAAAAGCAATGACTTGACATGAGTTGGTAAATTAGTAAACATTTGCTATGATTAGTTCACTGATTTCGAATTAAAAAGTGAAAACAAAAAATACTGAAGAACATTTAACAGCTTCCTTTCTCAAGCATAATTCACCCTTAGTCTTAGCCTGTGTTTTCCCCTGGCTGGCTTTGTAATGAGTGTTTCTAAAATGAATGATCAGAAGTCTGGGGAGGTACAGGCAGAAACAGATTTAAAAATAAATTCTAACTCATGGCAGAAAAGTATTTGTAAGGAAGAAAGAAAAAACATAGGTGACAGTAAGACTACTGTACTACTGTATAGACTAAAGGGAATAGCAGTAGATAAGCATCACATTCATTCACATGTCAGGGCTAATGGTAAGTTGAATTGTTTAGATTATTTCTTTGCATAATGCACTATGCAAGTAATAACTATGCTCCAAAATTGTTGCCTGATGGGCAACAAATTCTAGCTTTCAATTAACAGCTGACTATACCTGATATCTTTTAAGTAGAGTAGACTAGATTAGATTAGAAATAAGCCTCTCCTAGAAAAAAGTTAAAGTTATATCTTTCTCATGTGATGCTCTTTATTATGGAATATTTCAGAGTTCTGTGCAATGTCTTAGAGTTGTTTCCTTTAGGCCCTGTGGAAAACACAGCTAGAGTTAAGAAACAGTCTCAAATTTATGATGTTTTAGCAATCAAATGAGACTGCTTAAATTTAAAATCCTATCTCTTTGTGTATAAATGAAGATCTTATATTTTACTCTTATGTCTTTAAAACACATGGATCATAAATCACATGTATAGTGTGGACATTTACAAATGCATTGCACATTGCAGACATTTACAAAAAGATTTAATTGGCCACAAATAAATCTATTCTAACCTAAATTTATCTTTTACCTCAATCCCATTTAGAAATGGGAGACCTGAAGTTGCAAAATATAACACCTTATATTTTAAGAGATTTTGAACTCTTATAAGAGATTTTGAACTCTTAAAAATATGCCTAATCTCTGGATTTTAAGGGGAAAAATGTCATTTTTGCAGGTAAATTATTACACCCTTGACAAAATTTTTCTATTAAGGAGTCAATGCCTCAAATGAGTGAGGTACAAATTAGAAGCATAGGCTTAAAAAAGCAAACATACCAGGTAAGATAATAAAGACTACAGAGGAATAAACAGTATTTGTTTCCTCAATTCTTGTTCTACACTTAAATTCATGCCATTTTGCACTTTTGCTCTGAAATCTTTACCCAAGCTCTCTCCTACAAATGGTCTCTGTCCCAAGTCTATGGGAAGACAAGTATTGCTTGAACAGCTTAAATCAAGCACACGTTTATTTAGGAGTAAGATATGGCGAATACAGTAGAAAGTTTTTTTTATTCTCCAACTTTGGGTGTATGTATGTATTACACAATGGCTCCATCATTTAAAACGGATGTGGAAAACTTAGATAGGCATTAGAAGACAGCCATGAAAAATGACAAGCAGTTAAACAAATTGTTATGATTCCCAGTCTCTATTAATTCTAGCATGGTGGTGTGGTTTACAGAGACAAATTGGCAATGTCTATAATATTTCCTATATGCAAAGACATTTTCTGTAACTATCAATTGGAAAAGGGGGAGGTGATAACGTTAAAATAAGAATAAAATAATTTTTTCGGAAAAAAAATCTAAGCATTGCTTAAAATCTCTTCAGGGTTTATAACGATTAAAATTGTAATTTAAAAATAAGCCTACTCTAGTTAGTTGTACTGTTAAATAAGAGTAATTAAACAAATATGAGATACTAATAATATCTGGGCTCTAGACTTGGTGATTGTCTCTGTTTGCATATAAGCGGTTCTCTTCTATTCCTTCTAACTCAGGTATTACGTTAACATTATTTAAACTTCAATCTCTTGGCCTAGTAGTACCTGAAAATCAACACCATTACTTCTTTAAGTTATTCTGCTTAAACAAATTCATTGCTTCCTTCTAGATTTCAATAGAATTATTGGTTATCTTCTGATAAATGCAAGTAACATCTTTGCAAATAACCTAAGAATACATACTATATATGTTAATGCTATTTTCTCGATTTACTTCAGAACAGTACTTAAAAAAAAACCTTTTAATTTTGCCGTATGCTATGCCTTAATGCTACTTCAGTCATTCGCATTAAAAAGGCCTTTGATAACACCGTTCCATTTTCATATTATTTACATTAAAAGAAACTGGTAAAAAGGCAATACTAGAATATTTACTATAAAGATAATCAACCAACACAGGAATGAGCTGACATGGCAAGTCTTTTCTGTTTTAAATTTCATATTTGTTCTCTTAAAAGACAGATATATGTTTGTCACTAAAATCAAAAGCATAGATTATAAAATCATAACTAAAATGAAGTTTTCCACTTGGCTTTTAAAACATATTTTGCATTTCTGTTTCTCCTTCATATTTTTGAACAAACAAACCATCAATGATTTTTTTTTAATTGCCAGCATAAAAATGAGAGGCTAAGAGATGGTTGAAAGGGTATGAACTAAATTTGAATTCAGAAAATTTGGTTTAAACTTTCATCTTGGCCATTTACTATTTATGACATCTTGGGCAAATCCCTTAAAATACTCAAGGTCTGAATTTCCACATCTGTATAACAGGGATAATGATAACTACTGCCTTCTCTGCCTCAAATAAAAGTGGAAAAATGTACAGCAATTTGTAAAAATATTGAGTGTCACAAATATGCTAGTTTTTATCCTAATGAGGCAAAATTTTCAAAAGGATACAAAAAAATTCTTAGTATATGCTGATGTTAAACTAAAATGTAAATAAAGTCTTACAATTATTTACATGTTCAGTGCATTAAGACTTACTTACATTAGACATGCAATAACTGAAAAGATAATCTGGTACCCTACTTTCTGCTAACCCCAAAAAGACTCTGCTAAGTTTGCTAATTGATTAAACAAAGCATTTTTAGTAAGCCAGTAATCTGAGCAAAATTTGTGAGGAAAAATGAATCTTCAGTACACAAGGAGCCCTGTGAAGTGCTCTACCTGTCTCCCCAAGTACTTATGCTGCATAATTCTCCCTGCTGCCCTTGACATTAGTATTAGCAAATACTAACACTTTACTTCAAAAGATTTTAGGTGCTTACTCTCTTGCTCTCTACATATTTTATATAGATATGTGAGCATGCATGCACACATGTAAGGGTAACCTCAAATTTAAAGTATGGTTTGAGATGCTACTGTGTATGGTAAAGGCACACAATCTGCTGCTTAACGTTGACCCTGCCAATGACTCTGAGAGTCAGCCAAAGAGTCAGAGTAATAAAGTAGGGGTCTTCTGTATGATTCCCTGCTGTGAAAACACTCCTAATAAGAGATACTCCAGTGAATGATTAATTTCGATTCTGTAACTCATAATGTCTTACGAGTTACAGAAATAAAATCCAAGAAATCTGCACACTTTTAAAAAAGCTTTCAGGATAAAAGAGAAAATTTTACACCATTTCAATCAATTATGCTCAAGGATTCTTATTTTCAGATGTCAATGTTTATACTCAGAGCACCATCCCCAAATGTAATACACAGACTCAACTGTAGTAGTATAATGCTTAAAATACTGTATTTTTTTTTTTTTCTGAGGTTATCATCTAATAGATTAGACAACAAGGCAATTGGAGCTTTTGGTTTACAAAGATGGAATTCATACTCTCACAAGGTGAAAATCATACAAATGAATCATTTAATATTCCCTAGATAAAATACTGTCATTTACACCAGAATATTATATATTAGTTTGGACACATCAAGTCACCAGTAAAGTCATAATTGTGTTAAACTGTTATTTTAAAAATTCTCTTTTCATATTTTTACAAGTAACATTAAAACTTTCTGATTGTGATGGGGACAAAGAGCAGTTTATGTTTTCTTTTAATTATATTTCTTCTAAATGGAATGCTAAGGAAGACATGTATCATGGTCAATTTTAAATGCTTGCTGAAATTTGCTTCTGTTTTAATATTCTATTTATACTCAAATTAAAATACTCAAACATTTCTTAAGCAGGATAAGCTTCTGAAAGACATAACAAAATTGAAAATACTTTTTGAGAAGGCAAAAAATTTGACGATTTATCTTGATAGCATGTATCATACCAATATTCCAGAAATGCTATATTTTGCTATTACCAACCCTTCAAGAGAAGAGTTAACATGCATTATCATATTTACATGAACCAAAATTTAAAACCACGTACGTGGATTCTAAAAGAACCCTATGCATACAGCAAGCATTCAATAAATGTTCCGATGAATATAAATAAATGAAAAAGAAAACAAAGACTTTTAAATTGCATAAGAAAATAGAAAATTAGGCTATTATCTAGACAGAGAACTTAGCCTAATTATTTTTACGGTCATTTTCCAAATAAAATATATTAAGTTATAATGAAATATCACTAAAATCACTTTAAAATCTATTTTAAATGATATACACAAAACATATGTTTTATTATATCTGAGATATAAATATTATTAAAAAATAAACTTATATTTGATAACTTAATACAATGAAGTCTAATACAAAAGTATCTTGTACTTTATTGATCCCTGAAGCAAATTTAGCTATTTTTCTAAGTATATTGATTTGAGGTATTGTCTAAAAAGTATTAGATAATACAATGAAGTCTAATACAAAAGTATTTTGTGCTTTATTGATCCCTGAAGTAAATTTAGCTATTTTTCTAAGTATATTGCTTTGAGGTACTGTCTAAAAAGTATTAGATAATACTCACGTTAACTTTACTACACTCTATTCTATTAGAATGTAATACTAAAGTCTCTTTTACAAGTTCTACAAAGGTTATTTTCAATTGAAAACTAGTAAGGTGAGGGTATGTTACCTAATAAATTCCAACTTTAGGTAAAGAGATTATTAAAACAAAAATAGGATAATTCTAATGAATGTGAGGTGCTATTTCACTTAAAAGCATCATTTTCAAGCTTTACAGAATTGTCCTTCTAAAAACCAAACTTTCCTCCACGTTTAAAAAAATGTTAAGAGCTATTGTATAAAAAAATTAGGAGTGAAGAAGTTGGGAATTTATCTTCTAAGAATGCTGCTAGAATGAACGAGACATGTCTTACATTTCATACTTAAGAATCTGAAATTTTTTTCTGACAAAGTAACAAAAGCGTTTTGAAAGGCCTTAATAAAAGAAAACCACCCTGATAGAGAAATTGTGAATAACAAGTATACCCATAAATTTTCAAACATATTTGAATTATATAGGAAAACAATTGAATATTAAGAAAAATCACTACTTAATAACATATCAGACGAAGTTATTTGCTATGGAAAATACTTAATGGACATATGAATAAGTTTATCTTTCCTAATGTGCCACTTCAGTGGAGAATACCAGTTAGTAATTTTAAGAGATAATTAATGTCAAAGTACGTACAAAACAGGTAACTCTTAAGTAATAGCACTACTGAATAAATGAAATTGAATTGAGATGTATGATTAACTTGTCAATTATTTTTATTTTATGAATGAACCAGAATTAACAAAGGTAAAAATGGACAATCTTGAAAAATGAAAAATATTGATCTCTACAAATGTATTGTATCTATAGAATATTAAACTCATGCTCCCTAAAATCAAGCTCTCATGCTCTATCCTAAAACAAACCTATTTATTTCCCCATGATCACCTCTGCCCCCTGCTGCCCATAAATTAGTTATAGTCTAACATTTTAAAATAGAATTGTTAAGTAAAAACTATAAGAGGTATAATATAAAAATAATTTACTATTTTCAAAAGCCTAAAATAATTCCCTTGAAAAAAATTAAGGTTTCCTTTTCCTATTAAAATTTTCAGTTTTTTTGTGGAAAATATGACAGTCCCCCTACCTAAATTAAAATATAGAATAAAGAACAAAACCAATGTAATTCTTTTTCTACTGGATATTATATAATTGTATATAAAAATATTTTTAAGTCTTAAAAAGGGTTTTAAAAATTTCTTCAAAGAAAGATAATTATCTATTATTAACAAAATGACTAATTCTTAGCTATATAAATTTATTGTGATGAAGAAGATTGCATATAAAGAGAGTAAGTATTAACTCTAGGAATTATAAGAAAATCTGACTTCCTTGCTTTTAAATATATTCAAACATTTGTAACTACATTGACATAGCTGTCAGCTAATACAGTTGCATATATTCTATACTAGCCACATATATATATATCATTGACTTCATTCATTTATTATAGATTTATCAAAAAAATTGAATGACAAAACAAAATACAACTTTGTCGTAGACATACAGGGCAGGAAATAAACTCACATATACTGATATACTTAAGTTACAACTTACTCTTTATTACCTATTCTCTCACAAAGTATATTTCCATGGGGGGACAATTATGTAACTATATGATCTTCTTAAGGCCCTGAAAAGCACATCTGATACAAAAGAATATAAAGACCAACATGCTGCAAAAAGTATAGATGAACATTTTTTTAAATGCAGTAACATATGTCCTTTTACAGTATGATTCTAAAAATGTTCAGAAAAAAATCTCTAAACTATTTAATTAAGGTGCTTTAAACAAATATGTAAAGACTATTTTGTTGGGTAAATTACTTAGGTAAAATAAGCATTTTCCACATTGCTTAAAAAAGATAGCAAGAAACAAGCCATAAATATTTTAGTAACAAAAGATTTTAACAATATATACTATACTTTTGGTTTTTCACAAGACATATCTGACCTGATCCGAAATAGAACATGATAAATACTGTTCAGATGTAATGTATGTGGTATTGTGACATATAACTAGCACAAAAGCTCTTTCTTTAATCAAGCAATCATAATTGTCAAGGCATATGCAAAGAATGAGACCTAAAATACAGTTAACATTTTAAACTACAGGGAAAAAACACATTATTTCATATGCTATGCACTCAAGAAGACATTTATATTGCAATTTTCTTACCGCTATTGTGACAGGGGAAAAAATTCTAATAGCTTCAGAATCATATGTATTCAGCTTTTTTTTTGAACATCAATAAAACATAAAAACAGTTTAATGTTCATTTCCTACAAGAATTCACATTCAGAAGAGAGTCATCAAAATTTACTACATGTAGGATAAGTAATACTGACAGAGTTCTCTAGCTTAACATTTCCCCTGAATCCTCTCATTGTTGTTTAACATTACTGTATACTGGAAGAGTGCGTTTCTTTTTGTTACAGTGTGCTGACTTACAGCATTTAGAGCAATATTAAGTTCTCTTTAGGAACACAGAGAACTTTCTAATACAGTCTGAAAAAATTCAAAGTAGAAACTATATTATGGAAACTAAGAATCTGGTAGCAATAACATAGGTTTTGAAACTACTGAATTTGAAGGTAAAAAGACTCAGAATACTGTAAATTTAAATTAGACCCTTGCAATTGTTTTCCTTTGTAGTAATATATCGGAATACATTTTGTCAAGATTTCTTTAATCAAAACCAAAAACGACTAATACTTGTCTTGTATTATTCTCTTGAGATATTCACATATGTTACTGCTACACTGAACTCATGGAAGAAAGAAACTTAACAACTAGAAAAAAGCTTGAAAGAAGGCTTCTTTGGAAATCTGTGAAGAACTACACAGAATTACTGAATTAAAGGAAGATCATTTCAATGCTTAGTGCATTCTGAAACATTTATATCTAGAAAGTAGATGAGACAAAATAGGAAAAGGTTCACCTTTCTACAGTTCATGTTGTTTGTGGCGTTAGTCACCACACACACACACACACACACACACACACAAAATTTCATATAAATCACACTCCTACAATGTTCTTTGTAATCTGTATCTGAGATCTGCGTGATTGTATGGTACACTTCTCTTTCTTTGATCTTCCTCAGTACTCAGCTCACTGCTAACTGTCCTGGGTGGTCTCCCATCAGGGCTTAGTGATCAGTGTCCCTCTCTATTGGCTGCCTTCTAGGGATTCCTATCAGCTGTATTCTTACATGCATCTGACAACTTTATTAGCTCACTCGAATTGTGCTTCAGAACATCTCCATAGCACATATACTCTTGCTCAAACAATCACACTTTTGTAGTTGACTCAGAACAAATAATTATATGAACACTTCAGCTGTTATACTCAATAATAAAGTCGAAATGAAGAGAAATTTCACATTATGTATAACTCAGAGCTTAGTTTTCATGTTCAGACTAAAAAAATCAATTCTAGATTGATTTTTGTGTATATATCGTTATTGTCAGAGGATTAATTGATGAATTTTTCATTTGATGAGTCAGTTGGAATAAGCTCTGAGGCACTTAGTGAGCAGAATTCTAATTTACTCCGGTTCTTCACACTCTGCAGTAAACTCATCAATTATGATATTTTATCATAATTTACTTGCTCCCAAAATGTTCGGAATAAGGTTCCAACACAAAATAAAAGGTATTTAGTACTGCGAATATCTTTCTATTTCTAGGCTATGTCATTAATGTAATTTGGATTTTGAAAACTGATTGATCCCTTTAAAAAGATATTAAACCTCTGTCTGATTCAACCTGTCCATTTTGAGCTTTTATTTCATTATGATCTAAATCTCCATTGTATAGCTAGTTTCTATCCACTTACCTAAAAAGTTCTGCAAAACAAATATAATAACACTTCAAAAACACCATCTTTATAACCTGACAGCGTAAAACCACACATTAAAATTATGGAAATTTTATTTTGGTCCCAAAAAGGGCATACTCCCATGATAAACAAAAACACTTAAATATCCTAAGTATTTTCTAAGAAATATTAAATGCATTTTATTGCCCACATACCATACTTTCTAAAAAACTAGTTTAAAATTTCATAGTATACTTTCAAGTACCTCACAAGAATAAAGACAAGCAAATAATTCTTCATATTTCTTTTTCTTCTTCATATTCCTTACTGAACACAACATCCTAGAATATAGCTGTGTTTTCCAAAGGTAATTTGCCACACCTCTAAGATCTTCTATGCGTTTATTTTTCATGTAAAGGAAGACCATTTTTTAAAAAAGAGATTTAGCATACATATTACTTTGGAAAATTTAAGTTAATAAACAACTGTCATAACTAACTGTATCAAACTTCTTTCAGAGATAATTTCTTCTCCCTCTGGAGTTTGCTTTTAGGTTATTCTTTTCAATAACATCTTTACTTTTATTATTTTCCCCATAGTCTCCTTTTCCTCTGTACTTCTGATGCTAAGTCCTTGCTCTAACTCTAAGGCTTGTGAGAGCAGATGTGGCATACTGCTCTGATTCCCCACATTTAATCTTCCTAAAAGGTTCCCATATGTAGAGTTTCTATAGTCAAAGGGACTGGAAAAGCCTCCTTCTGTGTTTAAACTAATCAACAAGATTTTCTGTCGGCCAGGAGAAAAGTCAGTTTTGATGCTCTTACTCTCCCAGTGCTGTGAACTGTCTTCACAGAACTATCAGCATCAAGGACGGGGAGCAAGGGGTCATGCTCAACGAAGACTCATATAACCTCCTACTTCTCTATTCTTACAAGCGTTCCCTTTTCTACCTCTATGACCTTGACACTTTCCTTCATTACTTTGTCCTCCTCGGATACTAGAGCCAATAACGATAGCATCTATACAAGAGAATAGTTTGGAGCATGAGCTGAATGAAAAACTGATTTCCAGTCAATTTTGCCAGGCTATTGCTTACTTTCTTAGAAAAGGATAAAAGAGAGTCTAGATTATTTAAGCACTAACCATATCCTAAGTTAAGAACTCTCAAATATCAGACTAAGATGGCTTAATAAAATTCCCAGACAACTTTTGTGTTTAATTTTCTTTGGGTTAGCTTATATCAGTTTTTTAATATTCACTTTTAAGCCTACATAATAAACTAAAATTTATGGTTGCTGGTTCAATATTAACTTCTACAAATTTTATGCTAATGCTAAATGTGAAAGAACATTCCTTGAAATTATTATAGTGATTAAACTATTATAACATTGAATAATTTTAATCGTAGAAATTTAATACAAAATGAGTTTAATTAATAATAAATAGAAAGAGCTTGGTTTTAGAGTGTGAAATACCAAACTACACCCTCAAGATCAGTCTAGATAAAATATTCTCCTTTCTATGACCTAGAACATCCTTGCATGGAAGATTCCTATTACAATCCCACTGATTTAGACTACTCTTCCTACTCAAGATAGTGAACAAAGAAAGTCACAGTAGACAGACTAAACTCTGAAAAATCTGCTACATCATATTAGCTGTCTTAAAAGGCATATGTAATGATCAAAGAGGGTTTGGGAATCTGTACATTTTCCTTGTTAGTAACATGTTGAATTCTGTAACCATGGCTAATATAGAACTATGAGTACTCTGTATGAAAATAATGTTGTGAGGTGAATAGGAGAACTGGAAAATAAGGTTCTAAATTTTCCCTTAAGTTATAGTAATCTATGCTGTAATGTAAATGTTTATAAAGTTTAACAACGTTGCAAGTGTCAGTGAGAATTGACATTTCTTAAGTTATACACAGTTAAAATTTGAAATATGGCATCCAAAATAGTAACTACCTCATTCAAAACAGTTTTTGTGAGTGCTTAAATAGTGAGAGTGAACAAAGACTGAATTTGAAATTACTTAATTTATTTGAAAATACATTTGGATGATCTACGTAAAGCACTTAAATAATTAAACTATTAGAATAAGATACAGTATCTTATCAGAAATACATAGAAGCAGAATAAGAAATCATAACTCCTTTTATCTCTAGAATACTAAATTAATTTATATCTCAAATCAGGAATAACATAAATTTCATAATTTTTTACCTAATCTAGATCTGTATAAAAACTCATTGATCCATCAGAGCAGGTTGTATTCTGAATAACTGAGGGTTATTAAGAATAACTTGTGAATAACTGAGGGTTGTTCAGAAGAACTTGTGAAAATATTTCCTACAATGTGTTACCATCCCTCATATAATGCTGCTTTAATAATCGGGGTCATCATTACCGAACATTGAGTAATTAACCCATTATTTTTATGCTACAAACGTGAATGGAATGATATACTAGACTGACTATGGTAGAGGCCAAGGGATCCTTATGAAATTTGTTTTCTTGATATTTACCTCTTTCCCATAAGTGTAGAAGGTAGAGGAAAAAAGTAGAAATACTCTGTATCACATGACATGGTTACTCTTCTTACTAAATTGTTTACCAAATTAGTAACTTTCTACTTTGGTGTTCTCTGTCATCCATTACACTGTCTTCCACACTCTATCAATGATCACAAGTTTTTCAATTGCAGTCAAAGTTTCCTTTATTTGTACTGGAAAACCAAGCAATTGGGCTCTTCACTGGTTTGTTTACCTTTATGAGGTAATACTGCCATCTTGTGGACTTAAAAATACTTCTAGTAAAGACTATCAAAGACGAGTTGCATTTTTCTAACTACAGGCATAAATAGGTATTCTGTGTCCTTGCTTTCACTTACTTCTGAGAATAATGCAGTATAGGACCCTAGAGCATACCAGATGATCAAGGTTTTACTCTATGCTGAACAAAGACTTTTATTTCACTATATAATTCATCTATTCATGATCAAATGCTTGGTTGAAGCAGATAATCACAAAGATGCGGTTAACTGGGTCCCAAACATAGGTTCGTAAAACTTAAAATAAGTTGTCATGGATCACAAAGAAATGATATAAAACTAAAGATAATTTCTTTCACACAAACATATGAAATCCAAATATCTGAGAATCACTAATATAGGCAATGGTAATCACCTTGAAGAATGAGCTATCTTTATGATTTTATTAACTCTCTACTCCTCCCTCAAATCCTCAATTAATATGTGTATATTAGGTTTGCCAAGTACGGACTTTAAAAGAGAATGAAGACGATGTGGAAGAAAGATACTTCATGTTGGGTAGCAAGATCATAAAAGGATTCTATATAGAAGCATTCCAGAAGAAAGATTAGGGAAGCTAGTGTGATGAGAAAGAGTTCTACCATGGCTGGATTATATTTTCATTTAATATTTGTTTCCAATACACATATCTCTTTACCAGTATTCTCAATGTATTCAAGGTTTCCAAGTACAAGATGTTGAACTGGGTGCTTTCCATATCACAGTAAAGTTGAAGTATGGGTGTTATCCCTATTTTGCAGAAAAGAAACGTTTCATCAGTCTTCACTATAGGTGATGACACATACCATTAAAAATAATTTAATTTGCTCTTGAAAGTAAGAGCATTAAATGCTATTATATAAATACACTCTCCTTCTATCATTGTGAATCGTGAGAAAAACTGATAGCACATAAGCATGAAAAACAGACAGAAGCAAACTGTCAACCCGAAGAATGTTATCAGGGCAATAACTAAGTGAGAAACAGCAACTAAGAATTACTATTTAAATGCATTTTGGCATTTAGTTTTATGCCAAATAAAAAGCAAAGCTGCTATCATCAAGCATACATTTAAATTTAAAGTACGAAATGTATATTTACAATGTATTAAAACAGTGACTAATATTATGTATTATCTAGGCTCTACCAAGTTTAATAAGACAATTTAAATAGTATTTTCAACTGATGGTATATATGCTTTAAAAATATGACCTACTTCAAGTGTGGTGTGAGGCAAAAGTAGAAATACATATTGGGTCAGCATTAATAGTCACATTTTGTTCCATCAGCTGGTAATTTTGAGAGTCTCTGTCTTGGCTTCTTCCAGCTCTGAGCATCAGATGGCTTATGTAAATTATTAGCCCCCTTCCCCCAGAACCCCCTAAACAATGTACTTTCCTGACCTCAGTTAGTAACAGCAAACTAGAGGAAACATTCCATACAATGGGTGCTTTGTATGAACTCTCTACTCTGAGCAGATACTAAAGGAACATTAAATTCAAAGAAAGCCTTCACTTTTTGAAATATTCATGGTAGAGGTCTTCCAAGATAAATACAGGTAATAACAAAGACAGGTAGCAGCAAATGAAATTTTACAAAGAAAAGTATAAAGAGGAAAAGAAAGCATGGGGATGTTATTGTAAAAAGAAAATAGAGCCACAAGCATTTGGACTATTCCATTTGTAACATGAATGAGAATAAATAACTGCAGCTTACAAGCATATTGTCTCCCTTCTTACAGTATCTCATTTAATCCTCATTAATCTCAACAAAATAATGACAAATGTATGCCTATCATCTTCATTTCCTAATACACCTCGGAGAAGTTAAGTAACCAGCTCTAGGGCAAGTGGCTAGGGCTAGCATTTGAACTTGGGTTTGGTCTAATTTCAAATTTTAATCACTACCGAATTTCCCAGTAATAATGTTGATGATATTGCTGCAGTGCATTACAGCTCATCTAATTTAATGCTCTAATTCTGTAATGGGGCATTATCCCCATTTTACAAATGAGAAAAAAGATTCAGGAAGATCAAGTTATTTATCACAATTCACATAGCTAGTAGGACACAAAGGAGAAACTAGAAGCCAGATCAATTTATCCCAAATCCAGTGTGTATTCTTGTACTCCAAAGTTACTCTGTTCTTCTTCAAAAAATAAAAACACCTCACATAATGTTTTGCTTCATTTATTCAATCATCAAATGTTTGCATGATTGTTACATATACTATGTGTCATTACTGTAAAAAAAAATTTTGTTCTTTTCTGCAACATAAAAAACAGTGGGCCAGGTGCAGTGGTTCACACCTGTAATCCTAGCACTTTGGAAGGAAAAGGCAGGAGGATTGCTTGAGTTCAGGAGTTCAAGACCAGCCTGGGCAACAAAGTAAGGCCCCATCTCTACAAAAAATTTAAAAAAATTAGCCACATGTGGTGGCAATCACTTGTAGTCCCAGCTACTAGGAGGAACGGGGCGGGAGGATACCCTTCACCCAAATGTTTGAGGCAGCAGTGGGCTGTGATTGCACCACTGCACTCAAGCCTGAATATCAGAGTCAAACCTTGTCTCAGAAACAAAACAGTGGTTCTTTCAACATTTACAATGTCTTTCCTCATCCCATTTCCCTGTACCAGCCCCCAAATGTGGTTGCTTTTCAAGACTCAGCCCTCAGCCCTCTGATGTCCTTTCTATTCTTTCCTAAGTGACATTTATAGTTTTATCTTGTCCCTTTTTGTTAATGACACTCAATGTGGTCCTAATTTCATACCTGAATATCATTTCCTTATTCCTAAGTTTATATAATCTCCTTTTTAAGTATCTATTTTCTCAAACTGAACCAATCAACAACTAAACTCACCGGTGTATACTCAACACAATAATCTACCTTTCCAGCTTTTGTCAGTGATAGTGCAAGTGTCCTGCTCTGTACCAAACTCCCAAGAAAAAATATTAGAATCACAGAAAGCAAGTAGTAGGGAGAAATTGTGTATATACATGTGTAAACACATGTGTGGGAAGAAGTGATGTCCACTTATTAGATGTAGGACATGAAGAAGCAACTTAACTTTACATTCATAAAATACATGGGAGAGACTAAATATTAGATTCTTTCCAAATTTCTTTCCTTCCTTCCTTCCTTCCTTCCTTCCTTCCTTCCTTCCTTCCTTCCTTCCTTCCTTCCTTCCTTCCTTCTTTCTTTCTTTCTTTTTCTTTCTTTCTTTCTTTTTGAGATGGAGTCTTGCTTTGTCATGCAATGGTGAGATCTCAGCTCACTGTAACCTCCGCCTCCAGGGTTCAAGTGATTCTCCTGCCTCAGCCTCCTGAGTAGCTGGGATTACAGGCACCCGCCATCATGCCCAGCTAAGTTTTGTATTTTTAGTAGATATGGGGTTTCACCATGTTCTCCAGGCTGGTCTCGAACTCCTGACCTTGGGCGATCTGCCTGCCTCAACCTCCCAAAGTGCTGGGATTACAGGCGTGAGCCACTGCGCCTGGCCCCACATTTCAAACTCTATGTTCTCGGAGCCCCCTATTGCTTCCAATGTTCGGTCACCAAGTACTAAAGTTTATTTTCTTTCCCAATTTCTCTGGGTTCTTTCCTGATTTGTAACCTTGGCTGCACATTGTTGTCACCTGGGATGCTTTAAAATATATTTATTCCCTCATCAGCTCCCTTTCCTCAGAGATTCTGATGTAATTAGTCAAAAGTGCAACTTGAACATCGGGCAGTGGTTTCCAAACTCTGATGCACATTACAATCACCCGTAAAACATTAAGCATTCTAAAATTAATCTCAGTATTTGCTGGTGGGTGTCAGGCATTAGCATTTTTCAAAGATTCCGCAGGTAATTCCAATGTCAGCAAAGTTAGGGAGAAAACAAAGTCTGGGGAAGCAGCAATGTTTTAGATATTAATTTATTTCAACTGTGTATGAATTCAATCACATATATTGTTGGGATAAGAAAGGAGGACTTGAACTGAGGATCTAATATATCTTTATATATTTATATAAAGATTCTAAAACTTTCATAAAGATTTGGTAATTATCTCTAATAATTTGACTTACCTGTGAATGACACTAAAAATAATTTATTTAATTAAATTTACTGTCAAGTTTCTAGAAGAGAGAAGAGTCAATTTTTTAAACAGTTTATTATTTTAGAATATTTTGGTAAAGTAGATTAGAAAGATTTTTTTGATTGTATGAAGTGGTAATATAAGTTTTATTTCATTGTAGAATAAGGTACATAGACCATGAAGGGAATTGTAATTTTTAAGATGAAAATTGGGGAGCATGGTAACATATCTTATGCAATTGTGATTGGCAATCATTTATAGCCCAACTGGTGGTTAGCTATGTAAGTTCAGGTTATTAATTTGAACATTAGTATAATTTCTAGTCTTTGCCAATCTTTTTGAATTTACCCAGTTCAGAGCATTCCAATTTCTATTAGGTATCTGAAACTGCTGGAATAAAAGATGAGATATATAAATACTTCACATCCTTTTCCTCCTTTTTATTTACAAGCAAGTGGGAGGGGGAAAGTAAGGACTCCTGTCTCTGTCTCTTCTTATTTTTGAGATGGAGTTTCGTTCTTGTCACCTAGGCTGGAGTGCAGTGGCACGATCTTGGCTCACCACAGCCTCCACCACCCAGGTTCAAGCGATTCTCCTGCCTCAGCCTCCTGAGTAGCTGGGATTACAGGCTTGCACCACCATGCCTAATTTTTTATTTTTAGTAGCGATGGGTTTTCACCATGTTGGTCAGGCTGGTCTTGAACTCCAGACCTCAGGTGATCTACCCGCCTCAGCCTCCCAAAGTGCTGGGATTAAAGGTGTGAGCCACCACGCCCGGCCTTCCTGTCTCTTTCAAATGAACTATTTTTAGAAAGTTGAATAAAGGTCTAATGAAACTTCCTTACTTAGACAACCTTTTCTAGGCAAAGGTACAAGGCTTGTATTGAGTGTTTTCACAAATTGATTATGAGCTTATTTTTCACACACCTAAATCTCCAGAAAGTACACATTTGTTTATTTTTTTGTTGAGACTTTATAGAAAAAATATATTTCTATATAGGAATTATAGTATATGATCTGTAACACATCAGATCAATTAGAAATAAAAATCCACAGGATTCTCTGTTGTTTTATTGAAGAATAAAATAAACCACTATAGTACATAGTAGTATAAACCACTGTATACTATAGCTTTAGGGCTCGTGCCTGGATCATAGGTACCAGCACATTGTTTGCACAGTTAGACAGAGTAATAATAAAGACTGAGTGCTGACTCTGTGCCAGGTATGTCTTAAATTATTTACATGGATTATTTCACATAACTCCATAATGAGCTAGAGAGCTCATACTGCTGCCATCTTCCCTTTTCAGATGAGGACACAGGCTTAGCAGGGTTTACATAGACCATTATTTTGTGTGACAGAATAAGATAAACATACCATTGACCCTTGAACAATATGGGTTTGAACTGTGTAGGTCCACTTATATGCAGAATATTTTGAATAAATATATTCAAAAAATTTGGGGGGACTTGTGCCAATTTCAGAAAACTTACAGATGAATTGCATGGCCTAGAAACATAAAAAACAATTAAGAAAAAAGGCATGCCATTAATGCATAAAATATATGTAGATACCAGTTTATTTGATCATTTATTACCATATAATATTCACAAATACAGAAGATTAAAATTTATCAAAACTTATGCACACAAGCACTAACACACCATACATGGTACCATTCACAGTTAAGAGAAATGTAAACAAATGTAAAGATGCAGTATAAAATTGTAACTGCATGAAATTCACTGCAGTACATACTGCAATGCTGTAATAATTTTGTAGCCATCTCCTTTGCTATTGTGCGCTCAAATGTTGGGAGTGTCCCCTTAAAATGTCATGTAATACTAATCTGTGCAAGCAGTTGTCTCTTCAGTAAATTGCATATCCCAGTAAAAAGTGATTTCTCACTGTTCTTGCATATTTCTCATTGTGTTTAGTGTAACACTGGAAACCCTGAATAACACCATGAGACTCATGAAGTGCCACTAGCGATGCTGGAAGTGCTCCCAAGAAGCAAAAAAAAAATGTCATGACATTACAAGAAAAAGTTAAATTGCTTGATATGTACCATAGACTGAGGGCTGCAGTTATGGTTGCCTGCCATTTCAAGATAAATGAATTCAGTGTAAAGACCAGGTAAAAAAAAATAATAATAATAAAATAAAATAAAAAAAGGAAATTCATGAAGCTGTAGCTACAGCTGTGCCAGCAGGTGCAAAGCTCTTCACTTTTTGCAAAATTCCTTTTCATTTCATATTGAAAATGCAGCTTTTATGTGAGTGTAGGATTGCTATAAGAAAGACATACCTCTAGATTCTTGTATGATTTGAGAAAAGGCAAAGTCATTACATGGCAACTTAAAGGAAGGAGAAGGATCTAAAGCTGGAGAATTTAGTGCCAGCAAAGAGCGGTTTGCTAACTTTAGAAAGAGGTCTGGCTTTAGAAATGTCAAGATAAGAGGAGAAGCAACTTCTGCCAACCAAGAGGCAACAGACATGTTCTCAGATGCCATTAATAAAATCATTGAGAAGAAAGGATATCTGCCTAAACTGGTTTTTTAATTCAGACAAAAGTGTGCCCAATTCTGGCGGAAAAAAATGCCAGAGCACCAGTATTTAAGGCAGGAAGGCATAGGCTAACTTTACTGTTTTGTGCATAGGATTTCAGGTTTATGATCAGGACTGTTCTCATCTGTAAAGCTGCTAACCCTTGAAGGAAAAAGATAAACACCAGTTGCCAGTTTTTTGGTTGTACAACAAGAAGTCCTGGAAAACAAAAACACTTTTTCTGAATTGGTTCCATCAATGCTTTGTCCCCTAAGTCAGAAAGGACCTTGCTAGTGAGGGACTGCCTTTGAAAGTTCTTTTGATATCAGACAACATCCCTAGCCATGCAGACCCCCAAGAGTTCAACACTGAAGATGTCGAGGTGGTCTACTTGCCCCCAAGTAAAACATTTCTGATTCAGTCTGTAGACAGGGGATCATAAGGACTTTTAAAGATAATTACACATGGTACTTTATAGAAAGCACTGTCAATGCCATAGAAGAGAACCCTGATAAAAGATTATGAATTTCTGGAAAGATAACACCAATGAAGATGCCATCATTGTTACAGAAAAAGCCATGAAAGCCGTCAAGCCTTAAGCAATGAATTCCTGCTGGAGAGAACTGTGTTCAGATGTTGTGTATGACTTCACAGGATTTATGAAAGAACAATTAGGAAAATAATAAAGGAGATTGTGGATATGGGGGAAAAAAAGTGAAGAGGCAGTGATGGGTTTCAAGATAAGGATCTTGGAGATATTCAAGAGCTAATAGTCACTACACTAGAAGAATCAATAGAAAACAACTAGGGGCCAGGTATGGTAGTGCACACCTATAAATCCTAGCACTTTGGAAGGCCGGGCAGGCGGATTACTTGAGGTCAGGAGTTCTAAACCAGACTGGCTAACATGGTGAAACCCCATCTCTACTAAAAATATTTTTTAAAAAATTAGCCGGGCATGGTGTTGGGCGCCTGTAATCCCAGAAAAGAAGGAAAGAATGAAGGGGAGGGGAGGGGAGGGGAGGGGAAGGGAGGGGAGAGGGGAGAAAAGAAGGAAGGAAGGAAGGAAGGAAGGAAGGAAGGAAGGAAGGAAGGAAGGAAGGAAGGAAGGAAGGAAGGAAGGAAGGAAGGAGAAAAAAGAGAAGAGAAGAGAAGAGAAGAAAAAGAAAAAGAAAAGGAAAAAACAACCAACTTGGGAGATGAACGTTTCCAAACCAGTGCCAGATGATAAGGAAAAAGACATAGAAGATGCAGTGCTAGAAAATAAGTTGACATTAGACAACATGGCAGAAGAGTTCCAATTATTCAAGACTGATTTTGACTTCTTTTATGACATGGATCCTTCAATGATATGGGCACTGAAACTAAACCAAATGTTGAAGAATAATTGGTACCCTATAGAAACATTTTTAGAGAAATGAAAAAGCAAAAAAGTCAGAAATTATCATGTATTTCCGCAAAGTTACAAGAAATATACTGCGTCTTCTGGCTTCCCTTCTATCTCCTCCACCTCTTTCGCCTCTGCCACCCCTGAGACAGCAAGACCAAGCCCTCCTCTTTCTCCTCCTCAGCCTATTCAACATGAAGACAAGGATTAAGACCTTTATGATGATCCACTTCCACTTAAAGTAGATCAGTAAATTTATATTTTCTTCTTTATGATTTTCCTAATAACGTTTTCTTTTCCATGGCTTATTTATTGTAAAATACAGTATATAATACTACACAAAACAAGTGTGAATCAACTGTTTACATTATCAGTAAAGATTCTGGACAACAGCAGGCTATTACTAAATTTGGGGGGAGTCAAAAGTTATATGCAGATTTCCAACTTTGCAGGGCAGTTGAAAATCTGCATATAACCCCTTAACTCCTGCATTTTAGAGTCCACTGTGTGTGTGTGTGTATATATATGGCTATGTAATATAGCTTTAGGCAAAAATACTAGAATATTATCTATTAAATTGTTAATCCAAATTACCTCTGGCATAGAGAGTAAGAGTGGGAGCAGAAATTTTATTTTTTTCAACTGCAGAAACTGTGGGTAATTTTTTTTTTTTTCTTTTTGTGTTTTTCAGCATTTTCCAAATCTTTTTAAAGAGAAAAATAAATAATACAGTTACATGGCTGGGCACAGTAGCTCATGCCTGTAATCACAGAACTCTGAGAGGCACTGCTTGAGCTCAGGAGCTCAAGACCAACCTGAGCAACAAAGTGAGACTTCATCTCTTCTAAAAATTAAAACATCAGCCAGGCGTGGTGACGGATACAAGGAGTCTCAGCTACTCAGGAGGCTGAGGCAGGAGGATTGCTTGAGCCCAGGAGTTCAGGGTTACAGTGAGCTATGATCACACCACTGCATTCCAGCCTGGGCAAGAGAGTGAGACCTTGTCTCAAAAACAAACATACCAAAGAAAGAACATTCTATTGGAATGAACGGAAGGACGTGCACCCTTTAAGTGAAATATGTTATTGAAGTTCATATAAATGGGGCGGAGCAAGATGGCCGAATAGGAACAGCTCCAGTCTCCAACTCCCAGGCGCGAGCGACACAGAAGACCAGTGATTTCTGCATTTTCAACTGAGGTACTGGGGTCATCTCACTAGGGAGTGCCGGACAATCGGTGCTGGTCAGCTGCTGCAGCCTGACCAGCGAGAGCTGAAGCAGGGCGAGGCATCGCCTCACCTGGAAGCGCAAGGGGGAAGGGGATCCGTTTTCCTAGCCAGGGGAACTGAGACACACAACACCTGGAAAATCGGGTAACTCCCACCCCAATACTGCGCTGTAAGCATACAGGCAAACCAGGAGAATATATCCCAATCCTGGCCGGGAGGGTCCCACGCCCATGAAGCCTCCCTCACTGCTAACACAGCAGTCTGCCGCGATCTATCCAGAAGGCAGCAGCGAGGCTAGGGGAGGGGCGCCCGCCAGTGCTGAGGCTTAAGTAGGTAAACAAAGCCGCTGAGAAGCTCGAACTGGGTGGAGCTCACAGCAGCTCAAGGAAGCCTGCCTGTCTCTGTAGTCTCCACCTCTGGGGACAGCGCACAGCTGAAGACCAACAGGGGAAGTAGTGGGAGCCGGTGCAGACGCGAACGACTCTGTCTGACAGCTTTGGGGAGAGCCGTGGATCTCCCAACGCGGAGGTTGAGATCTGAGAACGGACAGACTGCCTGCTCAGGTGTGTCCCTGACCCCTGAGTAGCCTAGCTGGGAGAAATCCCCCACTAGGGGCAGTCTGACACCCCACACCTCACAGGGTGAAGTACACCCCTGAGGGGAAACTTCCAAAGGAAGAATCAGACAGGTACACTCGCTGTTCAGCAATATTCTATCTTCGGCAACCTCTGCTGCTCATACCCAGGCAAACAGGGTCTGGAGTGGACCTAAAGCAATCTCCAACAGACCAACAGACAGTCCTTCTGACTGTCAGAAGGAAAACTATCAAACAGGAAGGACACCTATACCAAAACCCCATCAGTACGTCACCACCATCAAAGACCAGAGACAGATAAAACCACAAAGATGGGGAAGAAGCAGGGCAGAAAAGCTGGAAATTCAAAAAATAAGAGCGCATCTCCCCCTGCAAAGGAGCGCAGCCCATCGCCAGCAACGGATCAAAGCTGGTCAGAGAATGACTTGGACGAGAGGAGAGAAGAAGGCTTCAGTCCATCAAACTTATCAGAGCTAAAGGAGGAATTACGTACCCAGCGCAAAGAAACTAAAAATCTTGAAAAAAGAGTGGAAGAATTGACAGCTAGACTAATTAATGCAGAGAAGATCATAAACGAAATGACAGAGATGAAAACCATGACACAAGAAATACGTGACAAATGCACAAGCTTCAGTAACCGACTCGATCAACTGGAAGAAAGAGTATCAGTGATTGAAGATCAAATGAATGAAATGAAGCGAGAAGAGAAACCAAAAGAAAAAAGAAGAAAAAGAAATGAGCAAAGCCTGCAAGAAGTATGGGATTACGTAAAAAGACCAAATCTACGTCTGATTGGGGTGCCTGAAAGTGAGGGGGAAAATGGAAGTTTTGGAAAAGTTGGAAAACACTCTTCAGGATATCATCCAGGAGAACTTCCCCAACCTAGTAGGGCAGGCCAACATTCAAATTCAGGAAATATAGAGAACGCCACAAAGATACTCCTCCAGAAGAGCAACTCCAAGACACATAATTGCCAGATTCACCAAAGTTGAAATGAAGGAAAAAATCTTAAGGGCAGCCAGAGAGAAAGGTCGGGTTACCCACAAAGGGAAGCCCATCAGACTAACAGCAGATCTCTCGGCAGAAACTCTACAAGCCAGAAGAGAGTGGGGGCCAATATTCAACGTTCTTAAAGAAAAGAATTTTCAACCCAGAATTTCATATCCAGCCAAACTAAGTTTCATAAGTGAAGGAGAAATAAAATCCTTTACAGATAAGCAAATGCTTAGAGATTTTGTCACCACCAGGCCTGCCTTACAAGAGACCCTGAAGGAAGCCCTAAACATGGAAAGGAACAACCGGTACCAGCCATCACAAAAACATGCCAAAATGTAAAGACCATCGAGGCTAGGAAGAAACTGCATCAACTAACGAGCAAAATAACCAGTTAATATCATAACGGCAGGATCAAGTTCACACATAACAATATTAACCTTAAATGTTAATGGACTAAATGCTCCAATTAAAAGACACAGACTGGCAAACTGGATAAAGAGTCAAGACCCATCAGTCTGCTGTATTCAGGAGACCCATCTCACATGCAGAGACATACATAGGCTCAAAATAAAGGGATGGAGGAAGATCTACCAAGCAAATGGAGAACAAAAAAAAGCAGGGGTTGCAATCCTTGTCTCTGATAAAACAGACTTTAAACCATCAAAGATCA
Source organism: Rhinopithecus roxellana (assembly GCF_007565055.1). Lineage (NCBI taxonomy): Eukaryota > Metazoa > Chordata > Mammalia > Primates > Cercopithecidae > Rhinopithecus > Rhinopithecus roxellana. Next base: position 131,892,340 of record NC_044551.1, on the reverse strand, counting down.
AAAGAGACAAAGAAGGCCATTACATAATGGTAAAGGGATCAATTCAACAGGAAGAGCTAACTCTCCTAAATATATATGCACCCAATACAGGAGCACCCAGATTCATAAAGCAAGTCCTTAGAGACTTACAAAGAGACTTAGACTCCCATACAATAATAATGGGAGACTTCAACACTCCACTGTCAACATTACACAGATCAACGAGACAGAAAGTTAACAAGGATATCCAGGAATTGAACTCATCTCTGCACCAAGCGGACCTAATAGACATCTATAGAACTCTCCACCCCAAATCAACAGAATATACATTCTTCTCAGCACCACATCGCACTTATTCCAAAATTGACCACATAATTGGAAGTAAAGCACTCCTCAGCAAATGTAAAAGAACAGAAATTATAACAAACTGTCTCTCAGACCACAGTGCAATCAAACTAGAACTCAGGACTAAGAAACTCAATCAAAACCGCTCAACTACATGGAAACTGAACAACCTGCTCCTGAATGACTACTGGGTACATAACGAAATGAAAGCGGAAATAAAGATGTTCTTTGAAACCAATGAGAACAAAGATACAACATACCAGAATCTCTGGGACACATTTAAAGCAGTGTGTAGAGGGAAATTTATAGCACTAAATGCCCACAAGAGAAAGCAGGAAAGATCTAAAATTGACACTCTAACATCACAATTAAAAGAACTAGAGAGGCAAGAGCAAACACATTCAAAAGCTAGCAGAAGGCAAGAAATAACTAAGATCAGAGCCGAACTGAAGGAGATAGAGACACAAAAAACCCTCCAAAAAATCAATGAATCCAGGAGTTGGTTTTTTGAAAAGATCAACAAAATTGACAGACCGCTAGCAAGGCTAATAAAGAAGAAAAGAGAGAGGAATCAAATAGATGCAATAAAAAATGATAAAGGGGATATCACCACTGACCCCACAGAAATACAAACTACCATCAGAGAATACTATAAACGCCTCTACGCAAATCAACTAGAAAATCTAGAAGAAATGGATAATTTCCTGGACACTTACACTCTCCCAAGGCTAAACCAGGAAGAAGTTGAATCCCTGAATAGACCAATAGCAGGCTATGAAATTGAGGCAACAATTAATAGCCTACCCACCAAAAAAAGTCCAGGACCAGATGGATTCACAGCTGAATTCTACCAGAGGTACAAGGAGGAGCTGGTACCATTCCTTCTGAAACTATTCCAATCAATAGAAAAAGAGGGAATCCTCCCTAACTCATTTTATGAGGCCAACATCATCCTGATACCAAAGCCTGGCAGAGACACAACAAAAAAAGAGAATTTTAGACCAATATCCCTGATGAACATTGATGCAAAAATTCTCAATAAAATACTGGCAAACCGGATTCAGCAGCACATCAAAAAGCTTATCCACCATGATCAAGTGGGCTTCATCCCTGGGATGCAAGGCTGGTTCAACATTCGCAAATCAATAAACGTAATCCAGCATATAAACAGAACCAAAGACAAGAACCACTTGATTGTCTCAATAGATGCAGAAAAGGCGTTTGACAAAATTCAACAGCCCTTCATGCTAAAAACGCTCAATAAATTCGGTATTGATGGAACGTACCTCAAAATAATAAGAGCTATTTATGACAAACCCACAGCTAATATCATACTGAATGGGCAAAAACTGGAAAAATTCCCTTTGAAAACTGGCACAAGACAGGGATGCCCTCTCTCACCACTCCTACTCAACATAGTGTTGGAAGTTCTGGCTAGGGCAATCAGGCAAGAGAAAGAAATCAAGGGTATCCAGTTAGGAAAAGAAGAAGTCAAATTGTCCCTGTTTGCAGATGACATGATTGTATATTTAGAAAACCCCATCGTCTCAGCCCAAAATCTCCTTAAGCTGATAAGCAACTTCAGCAAAGTCTCAGGATACAAAATTAATGTGCAAAAATCACAAGCATTCTTATACACCAGTAACAGACAAGCAGAGAGCCAAATCAGGAATGAACTTCCATTCACAATTGCTTCAAAGAGAATAAAATACCTAGGAATCCAGCTTACAAGGGATGTAAAGGACCTCTTCAAGGAGAACTACAAACCACTGCTCAGTGAAATCAAAGAGGACACTAACAAATGGAAGAACATACCATGCTCATGGATAGGAAGAATCAATATCGTGAAAATGGCCATACTGCCCAAGGTTATTTATAGATTCAATGCCATCCCCATCAAGCTACCAATGAGTTTCTTCACAGAACTGGAAAAAACTGCTTTAAAGTTCATATGGAACCAAAAAAGAGCCCGCATTGCCAAGACAATCCTAAGTCAAAAGGACAAAGCTGGAGGCGTCACGCTACCTGACTTCAAACTATACTACAAGGCTACAGTAACCAAAACAGCATGGTACTGGTACCAAAACAGAGATATAGACCAATGGAACAGTACAGAGTCCTCAGAAATAATACCGCACATCTACAGCCATCTGATCTTTGACAAACCTGACAAAAACAAGAAATGGGGAAAGGATTCCCTATTTAATAAATGGTGCTGGGAAAATTGACTAGCCATAAGTAGAAAGCTGAAACTGGATCCTTTCCTTACCCCTTATACGAAGATTAATTCAAGATGGATTAGAGACTTAAATGTTAGACCTAATACCATAAAAACCCTAGAAGAAAATCTAGGTAGTACCATTCAGGACATAGGCGTGGGCAAGGACTTCATGTCTAAAACACCAAAAGCAACGGCAGCAAAAGCCAAAATTGACAAATGGGATCTAATTAAACTAAAGAGCTTTTGCACAGCAAAAGAAACTACCATCAGAGTGAACAGGCAACCTACAGAATGGGAGAAAATTTTTGCAACCTACTCATCTGACAAAGGGCTAATATCCAGAATCTACAAAGAACTCAAACAAATATACGAGAAAAAAACAAACAACCCCATCAAAAAGTGGGCAAAGGATATGAACAGACATTTCTCAAAAGAAGACATTCATACAGCCAACAGACACATGAAAAAATGCTCATCATCACTCGCCATCAGAGAAATGCAAATCAAAACCACAATGAGATACCATCTCACACCAGTTAGAATGGCAATCATTAAGAAGTCAGGAAACAACAGGTGTTGGAGAGGATGTGGAGAAATAGGAACACTTTTACACTGTTGGTGGGATTGTAAACTAGTTCAACCATTATGGAAAACAGTATGGCAATTCCTCAAGGATCTAGAACTAGATGTACCATATGACCCAGCCATCCCACTACTGGGTATATACCCAAAGGATTATAAATTATTCTACTACAAAGACACATGTACACGTATGTTTATTGCGGCACTATTCACAATAGCAAAGACTTGGAATCAACCCAAATGTCCATCTGTGACAGACTGCATTAAGAAAATGTGGCACATATACACCATGGAATACTATGCAGCCATAAAAAAGGATGAGTTTGCGTCCTTTGTAGGGACATGGATGCAGCTGGAAACCATCATTCTTAGCAAACTATCACAAGAACAGAAAACCAAACACCGCATGTTCTCACTCATAGGTGGGAACTGAACAATGAGATCACTTGGACTCGGGAAGGGGAACATCACGCACTGGGGCCTATCATGGGGAGGGGGGAGGGAAGAGGAGGGAGGGATTGCATTGGGGAGTTATACATGATATAAATGATGAATTGATGGGTGCTGATGAATTGATGGGTGCAGCACACCAACATGGCATAAGTATACATATGTAACAAACCTGCACGTTATGCACATGTACACTAGAACTTAAAGTATAATAAAAAAATAATAATAATAAAAAAATGAAGTTCATATAAATAACATGCATCCAAAAGAAGATATACAGAAGCTTATACACCAGTGCTTAATAAAATGGGAAGAGAGGGACAGAGAAAGAAGAGTGGAAAGTTTTTGAGCAATTAAGGGACATCCAATTTGTGTTTTCTAGGAGGCTTAATTATATAATTAAGCCTTCAAATTTTATTTGAAGGCAAAAAACTAGATAGAACACTATGAGGATAGACTGGACATGAGATGGGGTCGTCATAGAATTTAGATTATTCTACTTGTAGCTATATGATGAAAAATTAACATGCTTTCATAGATCATTTTTGAAAACCACTAACAAACCCTTAAGGGAAAAAGTGAAAAAACAAAAGGGTGTGAAGAAGGAAGGAAGGCAGCAAAAGAAAAAAGGTTAAATAACTGGCATGTTTCATACAGAAACTGATGTTACATCCATGATTTGATGCCCAAGTTTTAACTACCATATGCCACTGCTTCCTGCAATCCCTTGGGAAATGTATGCCGACTGGATAACCAGATAAATGGAAGTGAATCTTCTTAATGAAGACTGGTATATGGGTCATTTGGATTCCTACTTATAAGAGAGAGAACGGCAGAGAGAGTGGCAATTTATAACCACTGAAAAAGCTTTCAATATCACCAAGAAAGCTGGGGTATCCTATAACCAATAATTGTCTCATTTGCCAATATATATTACCAACAAATGTTTTCAGGATGGCAGAAGATATAGAGAAAATCAAGAGTTGGGAGAACCAAGTAGTGAATAGGAAACAAACAGCAAATAGGAAACTAAATAAGAGTGGATCCACAAAACTCTAAAGTGTTGAATGACTTGTTCAGTAACTACTGGAGGATTTAGCTGGAGGGTCAGGGGGAGGGAACAGTCATTCAAAAATAGGCTGGTCATGCAATGTTGTTAAAGTATTAAATAATATAGGCTTCTTAGAAGACCTCTGCTTTTTCTCAGTCCACTTTAGCTCACTGAAAGAAATAACAATCATCACTCATGCACAGACTCTATTCTGAGCTCTCAAGGAGTATAAAATGAATGTAGACCTTGGATACTGTCAAATGTTAAATGGCTCTGAATGTTTTGCCTAACTACCACCTCATTAAGGTGATCAATCTTACATTAGCAATAACTGAAAATTTTCAAACTTTTCAAAAGGTATGGTCATTTAAAAAAAGAACATTTAGAAAGCATTTCCCCCCATAGAATAATATACTTTAAATTGTTATAAAATGTAATGTCTTATTCTATTAATTTTGTATCTATTGGTTATAAGAATGATGGTTAACAATTACATCACAGAAAATATCTGATATTAAGAAAACACTACATGACCTAGTAATTTGCCACTTATTCTTCCTTAATATGTCATTTACACACAGCATTTTACGAGACTGTGATAGTAAGAAACTATCTTAAAGATTCTTGGGAATGAGAAATTTATAATTTTATTTAAACTACCCAAATTAAAATTGTGGTAAACAAAACACATCAGAATGAATCATTTGAGTGGGCAGAGAAGAAAGCCCATTATTTGCCCAGTATCTGTATCTTACATAATGTGTTCACACTCTCCATGACATGCTAAGACAGATTAGCTTAGGGTCCTAAGTATATGGGACAAAGGGATGATTCAAATCCTGAGTCAAACAAAGTAGGATGGCACAAGATTTCCTCATAATACTCAGAATGGTGTGCAATGTAAAACTTGATTCTCTATTTCTGGAATTTTCAACTTAATATTTTTTGACTATGGTCAATGACAGGTAACTGAAACCATGGAAAGCAAAAATATGGATAAGGGGAGGACTACTTATCCCCCTTATCCATGGGGAGATATGTTGAAAAAACTCAACATCTCTTATCATCTAAGAAGAAAACCCTATCTCTTATGCAGTTAATAGGAAAAAAATCTCAAATCAAGACAAAGTAAAATTTTAGGAAGAGCTCAAACTCTCTATTTCACGAACGAGGGGCTTCACTACTAAAGAGCAGCTTTTCTGATTTCCCAGGTATCTTTATGTTCCTCCTTTCTGTTAAACAATCAGTTCTGATCTCAGTGGGGCCACCAAATTTATCAATAAGTACACCTGTACGATATTAAGATTTAAATCGCAGTACAAAAATACCAAATGCAATACACTGACAATATCGTCCATTTGCTAGGCTAAGCCTGTGTACTCCATGAATGGGCAATAATTTTTTCTTGCCTCAGATACTATATTTCCAATTCTTGAGTATAATTTTAATATGCCTTATACACTGGCAAATGTGGCATACTTTAATTTTCATTCTGAAGGAAATGAAAAAGAATATGTCCTTTCACCCTCATTCTTGTGCATTTATCTAGGTGCTTCATGTAGTAAAACTCTTTTTCTGCAAAATTCACCATGGAATGATAGTTCCACTTCAGATGAGCTACGGTGGATGTGATAAAATGCAAATGTGAGTTTCTTGAATGCTAATTCTCCAAGAAAGAAATCAATCCTAAGGCAGGATGTGTGGACCAGATGAGGATATTAATACCATGTGATTTGAAAGGTTTTTTTTTTTTTTTTCTTTTTTTAAGTACTAACAAGTTTCTAATGCAAGTGATTTCTATTAGCCCCGGTAGGGCTACGATTGGCCAGGAGAGAAAATATACTGCAGAATAAACGTAGAAGGTGCCAGGTAAAGAAAACACTGAGGTCAAACTCATTTCAAGAGAACTGAATAGTATGTAAGCAAAGACAGAGGAAGAAAATAATGCAGGAGATTCAACTGTGTTGGCACTTAGGTCAATGAGAGAAAAAGGCTCATCCCAAAATGATGAAAACTGCTTCGAATGTGCAAGGGAAAAAAAAAAACAAAAAACACTTCTCTAAGAAACAAAGAAACTAAGAGGAACCAGGAAGTGCTGGCGGCAAGTAAACATTTAAGTAGAAATATGAGGCAAAAAAGAGCTCAAAGACAGAAAGGAGAAAATACAAAAAGGAGTAGGCTCTTAGTGAAGAGTCTGAGATTCTGTATTTTAAAGCACTCCTGGTGAATTAGGAAAACTTGGAAAAAGACCTAGTAAAGGTCTTGGCTTTGGAGTGGGATCTGGATTATAGATTGTGGCTTCACTGTGTTAGGGGGAAACACTTAACCTCCCTCAGCTAGTCTCCACGTGGACTCTTCTCACCTTGCTCATTCTTCCCCAGCATAGGGATGACCCATGTGATTGATGAACTGCTGTTTGTGGCTAAGCCTCTTGCTCCTCCTCCCTCACCCTGGACAGCCATAAAAAGCACATATTCACACGTATGTTTATTGCGGCACTTATTCACAATAGCAAAGACTTGGAATCAACCCAAATGTCCATCAGTGACAGACTGGATTAAGAAAATGTGGCACATATACACCATGGAATATTATGTAGCCATAATAAAGGATGAGTTTGTGTCCTTTGTAGAGACATGGATGCAGCTGGAAACCATCATTCTTAGCAAACTATCACAAGAACAGAAAACCAAACACTGCATGTTCTCACTCATAGGTGGGAACTGAACAATGAGATCACTTGGACTCGGGAAGGGGAACATCACACACCGGGGCCTATCATGGGGAGGGGAGAGGGGGGAGGGATTGCATTGGGAGTTATACCTGATGTAAATGATGAGTTGATAGGTGCTGACGAGTTGATGGGTGCAGCACACCAACATGGCACAAGTATACATATGTAACAAACCTGCACGTTATGCACATGTACCCTAGAACTTAAAGTATAATAGTAATAATAATAATAATAATAATGATAAAAGCACATATTCTTCTCTGCTCCTCAGTACCATAAGCTTCACATGGTGAGGCTTGTTTATAAGTCTTGCTGTCTGTGGAGATGCATCAGCAGTCAAATGGGCTAGCTGATACATCAGACCTACCTATTTTCCAATCTATTATTTATTGATAATAAAGATGACACATTGATCTTTATCATCTGACTGTTTTTCGCTCAACTGGTTCCGAATTTAGGTGAAGACAGCTGCATCCAATTTGAGGTGTTAAAATATTAAGAAAATGTGCATCTTATTAGAGAATTGACAAACCACAGTAATTTGATACCCTAGTACTATGACTTGCTAATTTGTGAGTATATACAAGTAAAAAAGAGAGGAGGGGAGAGGGAGAGAAAAGGGAAGAAAAAAAGAAGAGAAGAAGGAGACAGATTACTGATATCCAATTATCAAACATCCAAATAAGGGCTTATCTATAAAAATCATTAATTTTCTGTCTGCAGATATCATAGCTCTGCTTCTGTTTCAATTCTAAAAGCAACATTACCAATTCCTTTGTTTTTTATTATTTGGAATACAACTTTTAGTCTGGCAGGAACTGGAAGTTGCGGCAAGTTAAGGTTATATATCCACTTAGGCTTAGAAAGTAGGATAAGTTTCGTAAGCTAACATCTTTGATTACTTCTCTACAACTCGGGAAGAACTGCTGAGGTTGGTCTTTTGTGCCAATCTCATTGCAATGCTATTCATCCAAAATATGAAATGGGAAAAATAAAAGAATTGAGAAAGAACAGAGGCAGTTTTAGAGTTCAATTTTCACACTGAGATTTCATTAGTTTGACTGAAGTGTTTGTTATAAGTACCCTGAATGTCCAATGGACCCATGTTAACTTTAAATTCAAATTCATCCATAGGCAAATACAAATGAGATTTAGATGTTTATTCCTACTACTTACTCTCACCTTCCTTAAAATATGGTAGCCTAAAAATTTTCCAAATAACAAGATATTGAATTTTATACTGTTTTGTGTAAAGCACTTCTCTGCAAAGCACAATGCTTGTTACAAATGAAATACAACTGATGTAAACACAAGTTATGTGGCTCCTGTTCTATCTAAGTAGGGACAAAGAGATCTAAATGAACACATCGTAACAGACTTATTTATAAAATGTTTTCCTCAACTTTTAGATCGTAAGAGTTAAGTAATCTAGTTTAAATTATATTTTAAGAGTTAGGTAATCTAGTTTAAATTTTTCTCTTTTGTGCCATTGATATTTTAATAATAGGACAAGAAAACTATAGATTTAGAATAGTATTTTAGGAAGGTTACCAATTTAGACAAGGGAGTTTTGTATTAATTATAAAAAAATGCAGTACCAATAAAAAATGTTGATGGGCTATATGGGAAAGTACCAAGACATGTATATATATATATGTATATATATTAGAGAAGAAATAATACTCTTACAGCCTTCTTTAACATATTTTCTGTATAAAAATGGAAAGTCTGTTAAGTACTTCAATGTACCATGAAGTCAACTGGTAACTGTTAAAGTCTACAAAAAAGTACTTTTTTTGATATTAGTCTCCAAATTAAAAAAAAAAAAAAAAAAAAAAGGAAAATGTTTAATTGTAATGTATTCTTATGTTAAATACTTTTCCACCATTAGATACACATCCAGAATCAAATTTCTAATCATGGTTACAACTCCCAAACACTGTAAAATAATTCTGTTCTTTTCATATCAATGCATTTTCATTTTTACTATAACTAATTACCTTTAAATAAATGATTCAGAGATGTCAAAAGCGACTCTCAGGGAATGTTTCAAGAGGTCCCAGTTTCCTGAATTATAGCCTAGAACATCTGCTTAGCAATCTGGCAAGTAGTATGAAGCCAAAACAGTGTATCTCATATATGGTACTTGTATCTGACCTCAAGAATGTGACAGCTGGCTACTTGCCTATAATTTTACACTGTAAAAATCTAAAATTCCGCATGCAAGAGACTAGTAAAAACAAGTGTGTCAACAACAGAATTATAGAGTGTAGGGCAGCAAGTTGCTTTAGGAAAGTATAATTATTGGCTTATTCATGCTAGAGAAAGTAGAAAACATTGTTAAAAGACATTTACTTGCAAAAAAAGTAAAGCAACATAAAATTTCATTCTTCTTACAATTCAGAAAAAAAAATAAATGTAAATTAAACCTGTTGTAAAACTGGAGGAAATAAAACTTAAACTGGACACTTTCAGAAATAAACTCTCTTAGCTACAAACTGTCAGAAGCATTCCAGGATAGAATCAAACAGAAAAGAAATGAATTTATCAACTACATAAAAACAAAATTAATTCTATTCAAAATGGTAGTCAGCAGTTATAAGTCACTTGACATACATTCTTCACCTAGGCATGACGATATCAGTTAATGAGTGTTCATAAACAGACCAGCAAGTATCGCAAGTAAACAACATCACACTGTCAGAGACAGCTGCAGTCTCAACCTGATCTTCACTAATCAGCAGGGTTATGGTGCTTACATGACCAGACAAGAAATGACACTCACTTCAGTGTAATCTACATTCAAATTGATTTTGGGCTTTTTAATTAGTCTCAAATTCAGAGGTCTAGAAACATATCAATACCTTATTACCTCTAGAATCACAGCTGACCACCAGTTACTAATAAAGTATATGTATCCAAGATGTCTTACTGGAAAGGGGATGCGAAATTTCCCACTACTACATTTTCGTGGAATTCAAAATCATTTCAAAGGCGATTATAAATATGCTTGATAATACGCAGATGAAGACAAAGCATTTTTACGAGAGTCTGCCTTGGATAATTACAGTAAGGACAATAGAAATAACAGATAAGATATGAAACAGGAAGTTGTATTTGATGCAGTAGTGGAAGCCTGAAACAACAGGGCCCCACTTATCCAGCAGTAACACTTGCACTCTTGTGTATAATACTCCTGAGCCCAGAAAAGTACATCTAACTATGTCCACATTAACCTTCAATTCTTATATGGTAAAAGATATACAAGTAGATAAAAAACACTCTTATAGAAATCATACTGAAAACAATTCAAGAATGACTTACATAATGAAAAGAATATTTAAAACTTTCAATAGGCAGAGACTAGGAAAAAGTCTTTCAGATAGAAGAAAAGACAAGAGCTGAGGCAATGTAAGAAGAGCACCAGATGAGTTCAAGGAATGCAAGCATTTCAATTGAAGCACAAAGGTACAAGAAAAACCCGATTCTTGTTTTAAATATTCCTTTTTTTTAAAATTATACTTTAAGTTCTAGGGTACATGTGCACAACGTGGAGGTTTATTACATATGTATACATGTGCCATGTTGGTGTGCTGCACCCATTAACTCGTCAATTCTAATAGTTATTTAAAATAAATTTCAAAGGTAAATGTGAGCATAGTTCTGCTGAATTTTCCTGAAAGGCAAAACTGTTGTCAAAAATTGTTGAAATTTCCATGAATATACTCTTTTTATTTTTATTTTACTTTAAGTTCCAGGATACAAGTGCAGAACATGCAGGTTTGTTACATAGGTATATGTGTGCCATGGTGGTTTGCTGCACCTATCAACCTGTCATCTAGGTTTTAAGCCATGTATGCATTAGCAATATGTCCCAATGCTTTCCCTCCCCTTGCCACACCTGACTGGCCCCAGTGTGTGTTGTTCCCCTCCCTGTGTCCATGTGTTCTCATTGTTCAACTCCCACTTATGAGAACGTGTGGTGTTTGGTTTTCTGTTCCTGTGTTAGTTTGCTGAGGATGATGGCTTCCATCTTCATCCATGTCCCTGCAAAGGACATGATCTCATTCCTTAAGAAAAATCGCCAGGCATGGCGCCTCACTCCTGTAATCCCAGCACTTTAGGGGGCCGAGGCGGGCAGATAATCTGAAGTCAGGAGTTTGAGACCAGCTTGACAAACATGATGAAATCCCATCTCTACTAAAAATACAAAATTAGCCGAGCATGGTGGTACATGCCTGTAATCCCAGCTACTTGGGAGGCTGAGGCAAGAGAATCACTTGAACCCAGGAGGCAGAAATTGCAGCGAGCCAAGATTGCGCCATTGCATTCCAGCCTGGGCAACAGGAGCAAAACTCTATCTCAAAAAGGAAAAAGAAAAAAAAAAAAGGAAAACCCAATTCTTTGTTAAACCATAGAATGGTCTTTGGCTATATCTCAAATTGGCTTAATTAGGCAAGTTATCCCTCAAATATACTAATTGCCATGTTCCCAAATACATCTTCCAATTCAGCCAGTATTTTTTTCTAGTTAATTTTTATTGAAGTATTACACTCATACAGAAAAGTACACAAAGTACAAAAGTACTAAGTGTTCAGCTAAATAAATTTTCACAAAGTGAACAGACACATGTAACCAGATTAAAAGAAAAAAAAAATACTACCAGAACCTCAGAAGCCCCTATCATAAAGTCACCCATTCCTTTAAGTATAAACTCTATCCTGATTTCTAATACCATAGGTAAGTTTTGCTTGTTTTTGAACTTTATCTAAATGAAATTATATAGTTTGTACTCTTTGTGACTGGCTCCTTTAATTCAACAGTAAATTTGGAAGGTTCGTCCATATTGTTGCATATAATTATACGTTTGTTCATTCTTTTTGAAGTAAAATATTCAACTGTATAAAGCACATTTTGAATTCATAATTAGAATTAAGAATTGAATTTATACAATAATTAGATTATAATTACCACTAAAATTAGGATTACCATTTTACTATTGGTGGGAGTTGAGATGGCTTTTAGCCACATGAATACTTCTACTATGTACATACTTACTAACAACAATGGTGTGCTGGAGCTATCTCATATTGGTTCATGAGAATTTGCTGTACTATTTTCAGGAGTTTTGTGAGTCAGTTGTTAAAATAATCTATTACTAAAAAACATTTTTTTCCCTTTAAACATCATGTGTGTGCCCAGGAAGGGAGGTGATGGCACTAAAACAGACACCTTGTTAGATAGACGCAAAGCAATTAGAATGTGCTTACATGTACTGCACTTAGCACTGTGGTGTTTGGTGCCACAGAAATGCAAATTAACTAAAGCACCAATAAACATAATGTTGATGATGACGAACACTGTTTAAAAATTATTTGGGCCAGGCGCGGTGGCTCAAGCCTGTAATCCCAGCACTTTGGGAGACTGAGGCGGGCGGATCACGAGGTCAGGAGATCGACACCATCCTGGCTAACACGGTGAAACCCCGTCTCTACTAAAAAATACAAAAATCTAGCCGGGCGAGGTGGCGGGCGCCTGTAGTCCCAGCTACTCGGGAGGCTGAGGCAGGCGAATGGTGTCAACCCGGGAGGCGGAGCTTGCAGTGAGCTGAGATCCGGCCACTGCACTCCAGCCTGGGCGACAGAGCGAGACTCTGCCTGAAAAAAAAAAAAAAAAAAAAAAAAAAAATACACACACATATATATATATATTTGAAGATAAGTAGACAGAGCTTTATCTGTAAGTAGACAAATATGCATTAAGTATATATCTATGCAAGCATACACTTAGAGCCATTTTTTCAGTTTATGAAATATATTTATACTAATAAAGTTGAATTTAAACTGATTTTCCACAAGCAAATCATGTTTTCCAAAGCATCCCACTTACATAATTGGAAATGTTTTTCATGGAAGATAATGAAGATAAGAAGTAAATACCGGGCCAGGCGCGGTGGCTCAAGCCTGTAATCCCAGCACTTTGGGAGGCTGAGGCGGGCGGATCTCAAGGTCAGGAGATCGAGACCATCCTGGCTAACACGGTGAAACCCCGTCTCTACTAAAAAATACAAAAATCTAGCCGGGCGAGGTGGCGGGCGCCTGTAGTCCCAGCTACTCGGGAGGCTGAGGCAGGCGAATGGTGTCAACCCGAGAGGCGGAGCTTGCAGTGAGCTGAGATCCGGCCACTGCACTCCAGCCTGGGCGACAGAAGCGAGACTCTGCCTGAAAAAAAAAAAAAAACAAAAAACAAAAAAACATATATATATATATATATATATATATATATATATATATATATATATTTGAAGATAAGTAGACAGAGCTTTATCTATAAGTAGACAAATATGCATTAAGTATATATCTATGCAAGCATACACTTAGAGCCATTTTTTCAGTTTATGAAATATATTTATACTAATAAAGTTGAGTTTAAACTGATTTTCCACAAGCAAATCATGTTTTCCAAAGCATCCCACTTACATAATTGGAAATGTTTTTCATGGAAGATAATGAAGATAAGAAGTAAATACCGGGCCGGGCGCGGTGGCTCAAGCCTGTAATCCCAGCACTTTGGGAGGCCGAGACGGGCGGATCACAAGGTCAGGAGATCGAGAACATCCTGGCTAACATGGTGAAACCCCGTCTCTACTAAAAAATACAAAAAACTAGCCGGGCGAGGTGGCGGGCGCCTGTAGTCCCAGCTACTAGGAGGCTGAGGCAGGAGAATGGCATGAACCCGGGAGGTGGAGCTTGCAGTGAGCTGAGATCTGGCCAGTGCACTCCAGCTTGGGTGACAGAGCGAGACTCCATCTCAAAAAAAAAAAAAAAAAAAAAAAAAAAAAAAAAAAAGAAGTAAATACTGGTCTGGAGTTTGTTTAAAAAGCCTTTATTCCACAACAATTTTTCAACAATCACTATGTGCCCTGCCCTATATGTAAGCTGAATATTCAATGCTAATTCAGATGCTCTCCGGTTTCAAGGGTTTTATCCTTTAATTGGAAACACAGAGAAGTAAACAAAATATTTGAACCAAATGTGATATGTGTTAACTACTCATCTGACAGAGGGCTATTATCCAGAATCTACAAGGAACTTAAATTTACAAGCAAAAAACAAACGATTCCATCAAAAAGTCAGCAAAGGATATGAACAGACACTTATCAAAAGAAGACATTTATGCAGCCAACAAACATATGAAGAAAAGTTCATCATCACTGGTCATTAGAGAAATGCAAATCAAAACCACAATGAGATACCATCTCATGCCAGTTAGAATGGCGATCATTAAAAAGTCAGGAAACAACAGAGGTTGGAGAGGATGTAGAGAAACAGGAACGCTCTTACGCTGTTGGTGGGAGTGTAAATTAGTTCAACCATTGTGGAAGACGGTGTGGCAATTCCTCAAGGATCTAGAACCAGGAATACCATTTGACTCAGCTATCCCATTACTGGTTATATACCCAAAGGATTATAAATCATTCCACTATAAAGATACATGTGGCCAGGTGTGGTGGCTCACGCCTGTAATCCCAGCACTTTGGGAGGCCGAGGCGGGTGGACAGAGATCAGGAGATTGAGACCATCCTGGCTAACACGGTGAAACCCTACCTCTACTAAAAATACAAAAATTTAGCCAGATGTGGTGGTGGATGCCTGTAGTCCCAGCTACTCGGGAGGCTGAGGTGGGAGAATGGCGTGGACCTGGTAGGCAGAGCTTGCAGTGATGTGAGAGGAGATCACGCCACTGCATTCCAGCCTGGGCAACACAGCGAGACTCCATCTCAAACAAACAAACAAAAAAAGATACATGCACCCGTAGGTTCACAATAACAAAGACTTGGAACCAACCCAAATGTCCATCAATGATAGACTGGATAAAGAAAATGTGGCCCATATACACCATGGAATACTATGCAGTCATAAAAAAAAGGATGAGTTCATGTCCTTTGCAGAGACATGGATGAAGCTGGAAACCATCATTCTCAGCAAACTAACACAGGAACACAAAACTAAATATTGCATGTTCTCATTAATAAGTGGGAGTTGAACAATGAGAACACATAGACACAGGGAGAGGAGTATCACACACTGGGGCCTGTCGGGGGGTGGGGAGCTAGGAGAGGGATAGCACTAGGAGAAATACCTAATGTGGATGACAAGTTGATGGGTGCAGCAAACCACCATGGCACGTGTATACCTATGTAACAAACCTGCATGTTCTGCACATGTATCTCAGAACTTAAAGTATAATAATAATAAAAAAAGAAACATGCATGGCATAAAAAACAAACAAAAAATATAAAAATGAGTCAGGAGTGGTGGCTTATGCCTGTAGTCCCAGCTCCTCAGGAGGCTGAGGAAAGAGAATCACTTGAACCTGGGAGGCGGAGGTTGCAGTGAGCTGAGATCACACCACTGCATTACAGCCTGGGTGCAGAGCAAGACTCTGTCTCAAACAAACAAACAAACAAAAAAGAGACAGAGGGCAAACTGGAGAGAAAATACGATCCCCTTAACAATAGCCATAAAACTATAAAATTCGTAGGAAGTAACCTAACAAAGAATACGTAGAGTCTCATGAAGAACTATTTTAAACTCCTTTGAGGACCTAAATAAAACTTAATAATGCAGATTTAACCATGTACATGGTTGAAAAACATAAGATTGTAAAAATACTTTTCCCCATACACAGATACACACAAATCACCTATAAATTCTTCATTATTTCAATGGACTATAAAAGAGAATGATAAAGATATTCTCAAATTTAGATTAAGAAAATACATGAAGGATAACTGAGATGATTTTGAAAAAGAAGACTAAAGACAACTAACACAGGTAGTTGCCTACACAACAACCATTTTCCCATTCTTTTTTATTAGCAGAGGTCTTATTTTGTTTTCCTTCTTTCATGCAACTGAAGGAATGACCCATTTCTAGGTCCTCCCCAGTGAACATCCTAAGTGGTCTTAGGTAAACATTGTGGGCCTAATCTCTTTGCCTGTAGTTGGGTTAGATATGGACATGTGTGTGATCTGGCCAATGATGTGTGAAGGGAAGCCAACTGGAGGCCCTCTGCAAAGGTTTCTTCACTCTTAAAGAGACAAGTAAAGACAGCCCCTCTTTTAATATTGTGCTTTGGTCTGTCAGAATATGATCCCTGCTATCCTGCACCCATTTTGTAACCAAGAGGAGAAAGCCAACATGTCAAAGACAGCCATATTCAGTGGGAAAGAGTGGAATATTTGATGAAATTGTTGCATCTTTGAATTAACCTGCTCTGGACTTCTTGTTCATAGCATAATAAATGGTCCTTCCTTACTGTTTAAAAAACTGGAGTGACAACCACAAAAAGGAAAAAAAATAATGGCATTTGTAGCAACCTGGATGGAATTGGAGACCATTATTCTAAGTGAAGTGACTCAGGAACGGAAAATCAAACATCGTATGTTCTCACTCATAAGTGGGAGCTAAGCTATGAGGATGCAAAGGCATAAGAATGATGCAATGGACTTTGGAGACTTGGGGCTTGGGGGAAAGGATGGGGGAGGTGAGGGATAAAAGACTACACATTGGGTACAGTGTACACTGCTTGGGTGATGGGTGCACCAAAATATCAAAAATTCCACTACAAAACATATTTATGTAACCAAACACCACCTGTTCCCCAAAAACCTATTAAAATAATAATTTTAATGGAAAATAAAAAAAAGATAATACTACTACAGGAAAACACAGAGGGGACCTAACCCAGTCAACTGGAGCAGGAAAAGCTTCCTCGATGAGATGGTATCCAAGCATATGAAGGGAATTTTGGGCAAACATAGAGTTGAAGGTAGATTTAGGGGGCCAATAATTATGGTAAATGTAGTGATGGTGTCGGTGTTGGTAGAGGGAACAGCACGTACAAAGCATAAAGGCAGGTACAAAGCATAGAGGAAGCATAACATACTTATGGGCATGCACATTTTAAGTACTGCTGAAGGGTTTAATGTAGGGGAATAGAGAGATATTGATGGTGATGTATGAGGTTGGAGAGGTAGGCAGGGGCCAAAATATGCGTTAATGATAACCACCATTGTTCCAGGTAAACAGCAGTGTACTGAACAACTCAATGCATATGTTCTACTGTTAATTATGTCCACAGAGAATCTTCATAATGCACACAAAGTACCAGTTATCCAAAAATTTCACAAAATATAATATTTCACATCTCATAAGAAATAAAAATTCATTTTATTCTTATGTAAGACTCCATTCAAAGACAACGGAATCTGAGTTCAAAATGATCTAGGATTTTTTTATGACGCCGTTATTTTGTGTTTTTTTACAAGTCTATTAGCTTCAATATGGCAGAAAAAGAAAAGAATGAAAGGGAAAATGTTGGTAAACTCAAACAGGAAAATCAAGGGCTAGTCCATTAAGTCTTCATTTGAGTAGAATTTCATTTGAATAATAATTCCTTAAATTGGTACTTCTTTTGAGCAATAGAAAGTTAATAGACTTTGAGTATTTTTATCATGCTTGAACATGGTATACTAAAAGTATGTCTAGAAGTAGTAACAAATAGTTAAACTGAATATTTAGCAAATAGTTAAATTTAAACCAATTAAAATTTTTGTTTTTACAATAAGAAGGAAAGATGAAAACTCATTTTATTCTTTCTTAAAACTACAGAATATTACACATTATTTTAATTGAAATTTTCTCTTTGTTAATACTTCTAAGTGGGTATTTCCTTTCTGAAGAAAAAAATTTCCCCATTCAAAATTTGTGATTGCTAGAATACAGAGTGAGAGATTATGGAGGTCTATGCAGAACTTGAAAAGTTTTACGAAAAGGTTTATGAAATTCATTTTGTTCTCTGCCTTTGGATTCTTGTAATCTAAAGTAAAGGGAGGAGCAATGCTCAGTAAGGGATAAGGATGTCTCAAGAAAAAATTTGTTATACCATCAACCAGTAAATTTTATTCTCAGAAAATGTCTGAATACAGTTATCAATAGCAGTTTTTCAGCGATAAAAATTAATTTGCAAATAATAATTAATGTTATTTAGAAGTAAACAAAAAAGTATAATTGTTGAGTATGGCCACTGCCAAGTGGTAATTAATATACAATTACTATATATTGCATACTATGAAAAAATATGAATACTTTGGATCATAATTATATTCTTTCTTTTAAACCTTTTTATGACCATAATTCTACCTATGCCTTCTGTTTTTAGAAGCTGCAAAAGAGAAATGTCACTTTGGGAAACAAAAAATTATAATATACCCAGTATTGACCATGTTTTAATCAAAACTATATAGCACAAGTGATCACCAGTTGTTGTGTTTGTTTTCAATCCCAAAATGTCAATTTGGAAATAGTCTTAACCACTCAACTGATACATTTTTTACATTATAAAGGTTTAATATGAGCAAAGATAACATAAAAGGTTCTCAGGGATTAAAAAACAAAGGGAATATCCAATTGTGTATATGTGTGCCTGTGTCTGTGTGGGTGGGAGGGGGGAGGAGGAGGGTTAGAGAGAAAGAGAGAGAAAGTGTGTATATGGGCTGGCCGCGGTGGCTCATACCTGTAATCCCAGCACTTTGGGAGGCCGAGGTGGGTAGATCACGAGGTTAAGAGATTGAGACCATTCTGGCCAACATGGTGAAACCCCGTCTCTACTAAAAAAAAAAAAATCAGCAGGGCATGGTGGCGTGCGCCTGTAGTTCTAGCTACTCAGGAGGCTGAGGCAGGAGAATTGCTTGAACCCGGGAGGCAGAGGTTGCAGTGAGCCGAGATTGCACCATTGCACTCCAGCCTCACGACAGAGGGACACTCCGTATCAAAAAAAGAGAGAGAGAGTGTCATCCCTCAATATCCATGGGGTATACATATAATTTTGTGTGTGTGTGTGTGTGTGTGTGTATGCAGGTATCCCTCAATATCCATGGGGAATTGTTTCCATGACCCTCTACATATATCAAAATCAATGGATGCTCAAGTGCCTTATATAAAATGGTGTAGTATTTGCATATAGCCTACACATATCCTTCTGTATTCTTTAAATCATCTCTATGTTACTTATAATACCCAAAACAATGTAAACAGTTGTTATACTATATTGTTTAGGGAATAATGACAAGGAAAAAAGTCTGTATATATTTAGTACAGACGCAACCTTTCATTAAAAAAAAATTTTTTTTGAGTATTTTTAACCCATGGGTGGATAATCCGTGGTTGTGGAACCCACAGATGCAAAACCCATGGAAACAGAGGGCCAAATGTAGTCTCTTTTCAAAAGTAATCTTAAATTCCACTGCTCTGTGACATTTCTACAGATTTGAGCATCATGAAAAATACAACAGATTAACACCATTCATGCCAATTTTTCTCTCACCTAAGAAAATCGTTTCTGAAATGTGTTACAATAAAATGCTTAAACAAATAATTTACTTGAAGAGTAAAAATGAAATATCTAATAGGCAAATTCAAATAAGCAAACTGTCTCTCTGGTTAAATGAACTAATTAATCATAAAAAACAAACACTACTCCAGTTTTTCATTTCAAGATTAAATTTTCTGATTTTATTACACCAAAATAGTAAATAAAAGAGTATTGAGAAACTATTGGGTCACTATTTTAATTGTTTATGTAGTATTGACTATCTCAAAATACATTTTATTTTTAAAACCAACTCATAGCTTTAAATTTAATATATTGTTAAGTGCTTCCTACGCAACCCAATTTTTTTGTCTAAAGTGAACGCTGCAAATTGCCTTGGATAAGCAAGCATGAAAAAGCAACACCATTTATTAATTTTGTATAAGTTATCCTCCACTCAAGAGATTCCATGGAGGGAAAGAGTAAGTCTGAATTTCACCATACAGTGCCACAGGCAGAAAGTGAGAGAAACTAAACAAATGCATCCTGCATCCTAGAGAGAGAGAAAATGCCTGCAAGCAGCAAATGACCTACTACATACCTTGCTATATACAAGCTTTGATGTTATAATTTGTTAATTTCCAGGAAAAAAGGCAATTACCAATACCTTAAGTTTGTTCTGACAGAAGAATTTAACTTCTTTAAGTTTTGATCACAAACAACACATACAGTTCAAAAAGCCAATACCTTTTTAAGCCATTACAATACCAAGTAATTGTGCCCGAAAAGTTTAATGAAAAGATAATTTCTTACATCAGAAAATGCAAACTAAGAAGTACGTTAAACTTTCCTTAAGAAAGTTTAAAAATATTCTTGGCATCTGCTTCTCTGGATAAATGTTCTCTTAAATATTTTCAAGACCAATTCATTGTAAGAAAAGACAATTTTATTCAAATATGCAGTTCATGGTATGAATAAGCAAGTACTTATTCCCCAACAGAATTGGCAAGTCTGTCAAATAATGTTTTTTGTTTTTTTTTTTAAATATCAAACCCACAAGGTTACCAATTGGGAATTTTAACATATACACATATTTGCACACATGCAGGCATGTATGTTTGTGTATATGTGTGTAATCATGAATGTTTCCAAATAAGTATTTTAATAATTAAGAAATAAATTGATCCTTATTATTGTTATTTAACACCCTATGTTCACACTGCACCATAATAGAAGTACATAAATGCATAAAGATATAATTTCATATCTGAAGTTGTGTCCTTTTTTCTAAACTAAGGTTTCAATCTACATATATAACCATAAAGATAAGAATTTAAAATAATTATTTTAAAATGGCTAAACCTCAGTACCACTATGAAATATGGGAGAACTGAAAATTATTACAAAAGGAATGGTTTTCATTATCAAAAGGAAAAGCAAAGCTGTATGGCCTACTTAACAGTATTTTCCCAAATTTTTAAAATAAGTTTCTTTTGGAGAAATATTTATACCACTTATTATTACCACTGTACTACTGCGGAAATAAAAAGCCAAATGAGACCTTCTTACAAATGTTAATTTTCTTCAGTGCCATTAATATTTTATTCTGTAGTTTTCATTTATAAAATAATAAATTGTGAACTAACTTATTTTCATTGAGAATTTAAGTTATAGCATGTACATTCATCGTAAGTTATACTGTAGGTAACAAAATGTAATAGTTTGCTATGCTATACCATTTCTACATGGCAGTCCTAACCTAATATGGATTAAATCTTATGATCTTATAAAGTCAAATGTGAATGGCCTTGAAACTATATCAGTTTTTTTTAAATGCACAGTATATACCTAACACACTATCTGTGCTCTTCATTATTAACTAGTCTTCTTCCAAAAGGTTCAATCTTCCTGAGGCATACTCATTCCTGCACAGCCATTTCATAAATATGGTACCATCTTTCCAGTAAGAATAATAAACACAAAGCAACAAAACATATTTTAAGATTGTTGACATCTGAATGCATACTTATTAGTACAAGGTTACAAGTTATGTTTACATTTGGAGTAAACTGGTAATAGGGTATTCATTTTAAAATACAAAAGTACATGATTCTAAATAGGTGAAGTACACCAATTGCATTCTACCTAATTCTCACACTTCACTACAAATTTTAGTCATGATTTATTTTCTGTCTAGAAAAACAAAAGATTATACATTCTGGATAAAAAATTAAAATATTGTTATGTTACTATCCAGGAACCACTGTTGAAATTCTGTCTTAATTTAAGGATGTCACATTGTAAATAAATAATTAGTAGGTACGTCTTTTTCATATTAAATCTTTAACTTATAATTAGGTATTAGTTCAAATTTCTAATATGTATTGAAATAGGCAATTTATAGTGAAATTAATATTTTTAAAATTCCTTTTATTTATATCAATTAAACAGTTGAATAAAATCAAACAATATCAGAATATCAGAAGAAAATAATATCACAAGCATATTGAGCAATTCCTGTGGATGCTATTATTTACTCTTAAGTTCACATGACATTATTTTCTTTAAAATATCTTATTTTACTGATTATATAAATACAATACATTTAATCTAAGTCTTGTTAATTTAAGCCTACAGTGTAAACTATACTTTCATAAACAAATTACCTACTTTATAGCTTAGTGTCTCAGCTATTTCAAGTTTAGACTACTTCCTACTACTAAAAGCTAACATTCTTTCTACTTTAGTTCTTCTCAAATTAAAGAAACTCAGGGGATAAGCTGATAACAAATGGAAATAAATGAGTTTTTAAAATAATGTTTAATATAAAAATATAAAGGCTAAAACCACCAGAAACCACAAGTACAGTGAGAAATACAATCCTGACCTATCTTTAATGTTTTGAATTTAAACCTAGACTACTCAAGAATTGTCAACTAATTATTCCATTTATTGATGACACTTTTCTCTAGGGAAGTTATATTAAAAGTTTAACCCTGGAGCAAGTCACGGCTTCTCTGTTCCTTGAAAGTGTCCAAAGCATTGATTATAACTGCAGGAAGTGTTACCTTCTACTCAGAAAATCTCACCCTGCACAATGTTATACACTCGCTCACTCCCAAAACAGCTCTGATTCAGCAATTCAGATTGCTTCAGTTGATTAAAGGAAGGACCATAGAAAAGGGATCGACATTTAAAGTAAAATAAAAAGGATTTTTAAAAAATCCAGATCATGGATATGGCAGCACAAAGCTCAAGAGAAAAGCAGATTTGAAAAAGACATCAGGGTGACTCAAAAAAGAACAACATGACAGAAATTAAACAAGATTTTTATGTTCGCCTTCTATGCATTTAAACTCATTTCAACCTCCATTGAAATTCTGATCATACACAAACCCCAAGGCTTTTGACATACTTTCAAAAACCTACACCCTTTCTTTCTCTTTCTAAGTCTCCAGAGTCACTTCTTAGGTAGTCAAGAAAAAACAGAATTCAAATATGCATGTCATTGAAAAATACAAAGGCCAAATTATAACTTTAACCAATATTTTTCATGTAAAAATAATATCTAATTGTTTTAAAATTCAGTGTCTTTCTTCTTTTTAGTGAAAAGAGCTAGGTTGGCTGTGAAAATTATTTGAAACCAGGTACAGACACAGGTAGAGGAATAGATAGATATTAGGCATAAGAGACCTTGTAACATTTTTCTTAGGATGATGTCAGAATATCAAAGTCCTCTATACTATCACAGATTACTCTTCACTTGACCATAGAAAGAACTTAAGCATATCCTTTATTAGTTAATTAGTTCAGTACTAGAGATAATCGAGATGCAAATAGCTATTACAGAATGACTTATCATATCTATCTCAGGAACAGTGACCAAAATTCCAGAAAGTAATTGGATTTTCAAAACTGAACATAGTTTCTCCCCCCTCTACCTCGTTCAGTCATGACAGGGCCAGAAGGTAATGATATATCTGCCATGATGCAACAAGCAGACCTGTCTTCTGTCAAGAGTTGAAATCATAAAGGAATAAGCTGTCGTTAACAACCTCTCTCCAAACACTAGAGCTGTCATCTCATTGTTTTCTTTGCTGGCATGGGGTTGGGTGGCCTCATATACCTTGTCAGTTCAGTAATGTGCTAAGCTTTTAACCTTTTCTGGAATTTTTGGCTTCAACAATCTTTTATGAAGTCTCTAATGTAAAAACATATTTTCTTTAATTTATATTTTCTCTCAAAGTTTACTTATAAAATTTAGAATTAGTGATCTTAGCTTCAATTTATCATTTAGAAGTCTTACATTTCAAATAAGAAAAAAATTGTGTTTATTAACAAAACTTTTTTTTGAAATATAAAGTTCAGTGGCTTAAATTCAACCACTCTTTAAGGGAAAAAGAAAAACTCAATAATCATTCAAAGGAGTTGCTTGCAGTTTTATACTCAAACATTTATTACATGTTAAGTTCACTTAGAAATAGTTAAGTCAGTAACTACAAGATCACAATAATCATATTTCATGACTAAACTATTTGGATTATAAAAGTAATATCTTTTTAAATATAAAAGTAAAACCTACTCCAAGAAAAAAATAAAACAAAGAGAAAAATTGAAAATGAAATCTAAAAGAAGAAACTTTGTGGTTTCTTACATAAACTTCCAGGAACATTAATGTGTATCCATGTACGCATGTAGATGTAGATGTACACATGTATAAGCGTACTTTTTAAACAAATTAGCTCATCTTTCTGTTTTTATCTGCTAACTCTTAGACATCATTCCAGAATTATGAACATACATACATACACATACAACTTGCTATTTTTAATAACTACAGTCTTCTATGATATGAGTATGCCATCATTAAATCAAATAGTTCCCTACTGGTGGATGTTTAGGTGGCTAGAATTTTTTGTGTTATTACGAACTGCTGTTATGAGCATCCCTATGTATACTTTGTGCACTGCTCTCACGTACATTCTTACAAATGAAATTTAAGGTCAAAGATTAGTATACATGTTAAATTTTGGAAGATATTCCTAACCTGCCATCTAAAATGATTACTCCAATTTACATTTTCACTAATATTTAAACATGATATTATCAATTTATTACCAGGTAATTTATAATTTGCCAATCTGATATGTTGAAAAATGGTGCCTTGTTTTAATAAGTATTTAATTTTCACAAATACTTTCAATGACTATCAAAAAAAGCTTCGAAGTCTGTAAGTCATTTGAACAAAGGTATATTTAAAAGTGCCAAGTAATTTTCATATTTTTTTCTCTGAGCCCTTAAACAAGAATCTTTTGCCATACTCTATACTCTGTTTAGACTACATAAATATTAAATAATTTCTCATAAGCAGCTAGATGGCATTATTGTTCTTAAGAATAACCATGATCGATATTAATATAGTACTTTTCTTATTATTATCTACTAGGCATAGGTATCCATTATAACCCTGTTAAAATCTTCCTGTCATCAAGTTTGTCAAATACTTACGCTGAAATAGAAAGATCTTGCAGTATTTACTTTGAAGACTGAGAGTTGAGGGCTGTAGTTAAGAAGGTGCTAACTAAAAGTTTATTACTGAAATTACTGAAAAATGTCACACCATATTCTAGATAACCATCTATAATGGCTCCATGCTGTGAAAAAAATTCTTAATCCTGTATTCAATCAGCTTTTCAAATTTATTCATCAAAAAAGGGGGGGAAATTCAAAATGAAATGAAAAGAATCAAAAAGTCAATGGCCAGAATAGAAAAGTTAAGCCATAGCTTATGAAAAGAGACATGATTTAGAAACTAAAAAATTCTAACTCAATTTTCAAAGCATTCAATTCACATCATAGTCAAGTAACAGTTTAGGTAGTCTTTAGTTTCATTAAATTTTAATAATTTCTAGTAGAAGATCCTAAAATTTTCTAGTGTGATGAATATTGCTACATAAGGAGATTATCTTTGAGGCTTACAAAACATTATTGGTTTTAAAAAGATACAAGTTGTAAAGTAAACTACCTGTCACTGGAATGGCCAGGTTAAAAAAATATTTAATTAAAATGCTACACTGAATTCTTTTGATTATCTCTATTCCTGCCATAAATGTCACTAAAATCTCATTGAAAAAAAAGAAAAGCCAGACATGGTGGCTCACACCTGTAATCCCAGCACTTTGGAAGACTGATGCAGGAGGATTGCTTGAGCTCAGGAGTTTGAGACCAGTCTAGCCAACATAGTAGGACCCCATCTCACCAAAATAAATAAATAAATAAAAGTGTGCCTACACTCTCAAGTACTCAGCAGAATGAGGTGGGAGGACCACCTGAGCCCAGGAGTTCAAGGCTGCAGTGAGCCATGATCATACCACTGAACTCCAGCCTGTGTGACACTCTGCCTCACAAAAAGAAAAGAAGAGAGGAGACGGCAGGAGAGGGGAGGGGAGAGGAGGGGTGAGGATGAGAGAAGGGGAAGGGAGGAGGGAAAAAGGAGGGAAAGAAGGGGAAGAAGAGAAGAATGAAAGAACAAAAGAATGAAAGACAGAGATGAAAGCGAAAAAAGAGGGGTGGTATTCACCCATCAGGACAAAACAAATGGTAGAAGAGAAAATGGAGGATACAGATGTCACCTGTGTATATATTTGTAGAAGACTAAGTTGATGAAGGAGTAGGTACTGGCATTACAGCACAAATTCAAACTTCAGTGCCTCCAGAGGGAGAAAATGACTAAAAGTAAGCCAACTCACCCAGAGAAGTCCAGAAATACTCAGAAATTGGGGCACCAGTTCTCTTGGAAAATCTTGGAATGTAAGGGTAGGTCATGACGCTAAAAACAAGGGCTTTAGTTATAAGTTCAAGTAAGGTACAGTTACCCGACTCTCCAAAAAAAAAAAAAAGACACCAGAAAACAAAAAACCAGGTCATAATCTGACACGTGTGGCCAACACTGTAAGAGACTAGAGATTTTTCCTTTGCAGAAATGCAATCTATAGGCCAGTTGCAGTGGCTCACACCTGTAATCTCAGGACTTCGAGAGGCTAAGGTAGATGGATGACCTGAGGTCAGGAGTTCAAGACCAGCCTGGCCACCATGGTGAAACCCTGCCTCTATTAAATATACAAAAATTAGCCAGGCATGGTGGCAGGTGCCTGTAATCCTTGAGAGGCTGAGGCAGGCAGAACTGCTTGAACCTGGGAGGTGGAGGTTGAAGTGAGCTGAGATCGCACCACTGCACTACAGCCTGGGTGACAGAGCAAGATTCCGTCTCAAAAAAAAAAAAGAAATGTAATTTATAGAAGGACTAGACTATGGGACATGAAAGCATAGAAGAGAAATACAAAGCTCAAATCAGGTGTACTAATCAGAAATCTGCATAATGATTTTAAAAAAGAGCTCCATTTCAAAATATGATTGAAAAACTTTAAAAATTCTACGGAATGGTTAAAAGAAAAAGTAGGCAATCTCCCAGAAATGACTGGAAATATAGAATAAAAATAAGAAAGAATGGATAAGATAAAGACTCATTCCAGTAACTAAAACCACATAAGAGCTAAATAGAGAAGTGTAAAATTATCAAGAAACAATACAAAAAGTTTCCCAAAACTAAGGATCACAAGTGAACAATATAAATGGAAAGAAACCACCAAGTGCCAAACAATGAAATAAATAATGAAACAAAACACCAAGACTCAGGAAATTTCTTAAAAGCAGTATGATTCACTTCTAAACATCAGGGCTTACATAGAGTGGAACAAAAGGATTTAAGGCCAAATGGTTTCAAGACTTTCAAATGGAAACACTGGAAACTAGAAGACAATGAAACAAATCCTTCAAATTTCAATAAAAATATTTTCTACCTGGAATTCTATGTCTTTTGAATCTTTAAAATAAAGTGAACAAGTAGACTGAAGGCATTTTTCAGAAATGCAAGGGTTCAAAAACTTATTTTCCATTTGATGGCTCCAACAAAATGAGGGAATATATCAAGAAAGCACAGATCATTAGATACAGGAAACAGAAGTTCAAAGACAAGAGAGAAACTAAAGGGAAACCCAGGATAATACACAGGTAAGCAGGCTTAGAAAGGGACCAGTCAAGATTGAAACAGAGTCCACACAGTTCCAAAAGAGAGTACTCCAGAGGAAGAACATGAAACTGTGAGATTATCTGATAAGTTTAATCATGTCAAAAATTATTGAGACCAATGGAGATCCGAATTAATAATACAGAAAAAATTAAAAACTAGAAAATTATTAATTCCATGAAAACAAATATATTGTATCAAAATGAAAAGCAATCATATTATCTATCCGGATCAGCCATTAGCAATATTAAGGTTGTAGTAGTACTGTAAAGCTTGATTACTGACTCTACCATAACAGAAAGTGAATGATAAATCAAAAGACAGCACTATAATTTTAAAATATGGATACAATGAGTATAAATAAAACCGAAATGTATTGAAAACGATTACATCTAAGGAACAGGATTAACAGGTAGGGAAGGATTAGGAAAAGATAACACATTTTGATACTATGTCTTGGATTTACTTGATTTTTAAAATTATATGCATGAATCACAGTTTTATTCTAATATATTTAAATGTCCATTTATTTTCATTTATCTTGCCTTAGATATGCCATACTTCTTCAACAACACGATTTAAGTTTTTAGTCTCAAAAACATTCAACCACTAAAACATGCTTTTCTCCTATTTTTTTCTGTTGCTTCTCTGAAACATCTGATAGAAGAGTATTATATGTTATTCTATTTTCCATGACTTTTTAATCTGTCATATTTTTTCTCATTTCCTCTGTGCTATATTCTGCATACTGTCTTCCTTAACTATAGCTTTCAATTTACTAATTCTCTTTCGAATTATGATAGTTTCATGATCTAACTTTTCTTGTGATGAATCATTTCTTCATATAATTTGTAGTTTCTGACTGAATTCATCTTCAGTAGGGATTTATTCTAGGTTGTAAAGTGTTCCTATATGGCAGTATTACGATTGTTTCTGCCAGGTGCCCCAAATGTTTCATTGGTCCAGAATTCATTTGTATATTAATTACAGTGTTTAAGATTTTCACACTAAGTGTGTCATCTAAATTCAAACTGCAAAACCAAATCCACTTGTGGGTTAGGGATGGGTCTCCTATTTCCCAAGAGAAGTTGTTTATTTACCCTACCTCATACCTTTAGCAAAGAAACCTCCTTTTAAGAATTACTTTTTGGTAGACTCCACCTCTGTGGACAGGGCACAGCTAAACAACAACAACAACCACCACAACAACAACAACAAAAGCAGCAAAAACCTCTGCAGATGCAAACGACTAGGTCTGACAGCTTTGAAGAGAGCAGTGGATTTCCCAACACGGAGGTTGAGATATGAGAAGGGACAGACTGCCTGCTCAAGTGGGTCCCTGACCCCTGAGTAGCCTAACTGGGAGACATCCCCCACTAGGGGCAGACTGACACCCCACACCTCACACGGTGGAGTACACCCCGGAGAGGAAGCTTCCAAGTAAGAATCAGACAGGTACACTCACTGTTCAGCAATATTCCATCTTCTGCAGCCTCTGCTACTGATACCCAGGCAAACAGGGTCTGGAGTGGACCTCAAGCAATCTCCAACAGACCTACAGCTGAGGGTCCTGACTGTTAGAAGGAAAACTATCAAACAGGAAGGACACCTACACCAAAACCCCATCAGTACGTCACCATCATCAATGACCAGAGGCAGATAAAACCACAAAGATGGGGAAAAAGGGCAGAAAAGCTGGAAATTCAAAAAATAAGAGCGCATCTCCCCCTGCAAAGGAGCGCAGCTCATCGCCAGCAACGGATCAAAGCTGGACGGAGAATGACTTTGACGAGATGAGAGAAGAAGGCTTCAGTCCATCACACTTCTCAGAGCTAAAGGAGGAATTACGTACCCAGCGCAAAGAAACTAAAAATCTTGAAAAAACAGTGGAAGAATTGATAACTAGAATAATTAAGGCAGAGAAGGTCATAAATGAAATGACAGAGATGAAAACCATGAAACGAGAAATACATGACAAATGCACAAGCTTCAGTAACCGACTCGATCAACTGGAAGAACGAGTATCAGAGATTGAGGATCAAATGAATGAAATGAAGCGAGAAGAGAAATCAAAAGAAAAAAGAAAACAAGAAATGAACAGAGCCTGTAAGAAGTATGGGAATATGTAAAAAGACCAAATCTACGTCTGATTGGGGTGCCTGAAAGTGAGGGGGAAAATGGAACCAAGTTGGAAAACATTCTTCAGGATATCATCCAGGACAACTTCCCCAACGTAGTAGGGCAGGCCAACATTCAAATTCAGGAAACACAGAGAACGCCACAAACATACTACTCGAGAAGAGCAACTCCAAGACACATAATTGCCAGATTCACCAAAGTTGAAATGAAGGAAAAAATCTTAAGGGCAGCCAGAGAGAAAGGTTGGGTTACCCACAAAGGGAAGCCCATCAGACTAACAGCAGATCTCTCGACAGAAACTCTACAAGCCAGAAGAGAGTGGGGGCCAATATTCAACATGCTTAAAGAAAAGAATTTTCAACACAGAATTTCATATCCAGCCAAACTAAGTATCATAAGTGAGGAGAAATAAAATCCTTTACAGATAAGCAAATGGTTAGAGATTTTGTCACCACCAGACCTGCCTTACAAGAGACCCTGAAGGAAGCACTAAACATGGAAAGGAACAACCACTACCAGCCATTGCAAAAACATGCCAAAATGTAAAGACCATCGAGGCTAGGAAGAAACTGCATCAACTAACGAGCAAAATAACCAGTTATTATCATAATAGCAGGATCAAGTTCACACATAACAATATTAACCTTAAATGTAAATGGACTAAATGCTCCAATTAAAAGACACAGACTGGCAAACTGGATAAAGAGTCAAGATCCATCAGTCTGCTGTATTCAGGAGACCCATCTCACATGCAGAGACATACATAGGCTCAAAATAAAGGGATGGAGGAAGATCTACCAAGCAAATGGAGAACAAAAAAAAAAAAAAAAACCAGGGGTTGCAATACTACTCTCTGATAAAACAGACTTTAAACCATCAAAGATCAAAGGAGACAAAGAAGGCCATTACATAATGATAAAGGGATCAATTCAACAGGAAGAGCTAACTCTCCTAAATATATATGCACCCAATACAGGAGCACCCAGATTCATAAAGCAAGTCCTTAGAGACTTACAAAGAGACTTAGACTCCCATACAATAATAATGGGAGACTTCAACACTCCACTGTCGACATTAGAGAGATCAACGAGACAGAAAGTTAACAAGGATATCCAGGAATTGAACTCAGCTTTGCAGCAAGCGGACCTAATAGACATCTACAGAACTCTCCACCCCAAATCAACAGAATATACATTCTTCTCAGCACCACATCACACTTATTCCAAAAGTGACCACATAATTGGAAGTAAAGCACTCCTCAGCAAATGTACAAGAACAGAAATTATAACAAACTGTCTCTGAGATCACAGTGCAATCAAACTAGAACTCAGGACTAAGAAACTCAATCAAAACCGCTCAACTACATGGAAACTGAACAACCTGCTCCTGAATGACTACTGGGTACATAACGAAATGAAGGCAGAAATAAAGATGTTCTTTGAAACCAATGAGAACAAAGATACAACATACCAGAATCTCTGGGATACATTTAAAGCAGTGTGTAGAGGGAAATTTATAGCACTAAATGCCCACAAGAGAAAGCTGGAAAGCTCTAAAATGGACACTCTAACATCACAATTAAAAGAACTAGAGAAGGACGGGGGCGGTGGCTCAAGCCTGTAATCCCAGCACTTTGGGAGGCCGAGACGAGCGGATCACAAGGTCAGGAGATCAAGACCATCCTGGCTAACACGGTGAAACCCCATCTCTACTAAAAAATACAAAAAACTAGCCGGGCGAGGTGGTGGGCGCCTGTAGTCCCAGCTAATGTAGTCCCAGCTACTCGGGAGGCTGAAGCAGGAGAATGGCGTAAACCCGGGAGGCGGAGCTTGCAGTGAGCTGAGATCCGGCCACTGCACTCCAGCCTGGGTGACACAGCGAGACTCCGTCTCAAAAAAAAAAAAAAAAAAAAAGAACTAGAGAAGCAAGAGCAAACACATTCAAAAGCTAGCAGAAGGCAAGAAATAACTAAGATCAGAGCAGAACTGAAGGAGATAGAGAAACAAAAAACCCTCCAAAACATCAATGAATCCAGGAGTTGGTTTTTTGAAAAGATCAACAAAATTGACAGACCACTAGCAAGACTAATAAAGAAGAAAAGAGAGAAGAATCAAATAGACGCAATAAAAAATGATAAAGGGGATATCACCACCGACCCCACAGAAATACAAACTACCATTAGAGAATACTATAAACACCTCTACGCAAATAAACTAGAAAATCTAGAAGAAATGGATAATTTCCTGGACACTTACACTCTTCCAAGACTAAACCAGGAAGAAGTTGAATCCCTGAATAGACCAATAGCAGGCTCTGAAATTGAGGCAACAATTAATAGCTTACCCACCAAAAAAAGTCCAGGACCAGATGGATTCACAGCTGAATTCTACCAGAGGTACAAGGAGGAGCTGGTACCATTCCTTCTGAAACTATTCCAATCTATAGAAAAAGAGGGAATCCTCCCTAACTCATTTTATGAGGCCAACATCATCCTGATACCAAAGCCTGGCAGAGACACAACACAAAAAGAGAATTTTAGACCAATATCCCTGATGAACATCGATGCAAAAATCCTCAATAAAATACTGGCAACTCGGATTCAGCAGCACATCAAAAAGCTTATCCACCATGATCAAGTGGGCTTCATCCCTGGGATGCAAGGCTGGTTCAACATTTGCAAATCAATAAACGTAATCCAGCATATAAACAGAACCAAAGACAAGAACCACATGATTATCTCAATAGATGCAGAAAAGGCCTTTGACAAAATTCAATAGCCCTTCATGCTAAAAACGCTCAATAAATTCGGTATTGATGGAACGTACCTCAAAATCATAAGAGCTATTTATGACAAACCCACAGCCAATATCATACTGAATGGGCAAAAACTGGAAAAATTCCCTTTGAAAACTGGTACAAGACAGGGATGCCCTCTCTCACCACTCCTATTCAACATAGTGTTGGAAGTTCTGGCTAGTGCAATCAGGCAAGAGAAAGTAATAAAGGGTATTCAGTTAGGAAAAGAAGAAGTCAAATTGTCCCTGTTTGCAGATGACATGATTGTATATTTAGAAAACTCCATCGTCTCAGCCCAAAATCTCCTTAAGCTGATAAGCAACTTCAGCAAAGTCTCAGGATACAAAATTAATGTGCAAAAATCACAAGCATTCTTATACACCAGTAACAGACAAAGAGAGAGCCAAATAATGAATGAACTTCCATTCACAATTGCTTCAAAGAGAATAAAATACCTAGGAATCCAACTTACAAGGGATGTAAAGGACCTCTTCAAGGAGAACTACAAACCACTGCTCAGTGAAATCAAAGAGGACACAAACAAATGGAAGAACATACCATGCTCATGGATAGGAAGAATCAATATCGTGAAAATGGCCATACTGCCCAAGGTTATTTATAGATTCAATGCCATCCCCATCAAGCTACCAATGAGTTTCTTCACAGAATTGGAAAAAACTGCTTTAAAGTTCATATGGAACCAAAAAAGAGCCCGCATTGCCAAGACAATCCTAAGTCAAAAGGATAAAGTTGGAGGTGTCACGCCAGCTGACTTCAAACTATACTACAAGGCTACAGTAACCAAAACAGCATGGTACTGGTACCAAAACAGAGATATAGACCAATGGAACAGAACAGAGTCCGCAGAAATAATACCACACATCTACAGCCATCTGATCTTTGACAAACCTGAGAGAAACAGGAAATGGGGAAAGGATTCCCTATTTAATAAATGGTGCTGGGAAAATTGGCTAGCCATAAGTAGAAAGCTGAAACTGGATCCTTTCCTTACTCCTTATACGAAAATTAATTCAAGATGGATTAGAGACTTAAATGTTAGACCTAGTACCATAAAAACCCTAGAAGAAAACCTAGGTAGTACCATTCAGGACATAGGCATGGGCAAGGACTTCATGTCTAAAACACCAAAAGCAATGGCAGCAAAAGCCACAATTGACAAATGGGATCTCATTAAACTAAAGAGCTTCTGCACAGCAAAAGAAACTACCATCAGAGTGAACAGGCAACCTACAGAATGGGAGAAAATTTTTGCAATCTACTCATCTGACAAAGGGCTGATATCCAGAACCTACAAAGAACTCAAACAAATTTACAAGAAAAAAACAAACAACGCCATCAAAAAGTGGGCAAAGGATATGAACAGACATTTCTCAAAAGAAGACATTCATACAGCCAGCAGACACATGAGAAAATGCTCATCATCACTGGCCATCAGAGAAATGCAAATCAAAACCATAATGAGATAGCATCTCACACCAGTTAGAATGGCAATCATTAAAAAGTCAGGAAACAATAGGTGCTGGAGAGGATGTGGAGAAATAGGAATACTTTTACACTGTTGATGGGATTGTAAACTATTTCAACCATTATGGAAAACAGTATGGCGATTCCTCAAGAATCTAGAACTAGATGTACCATATGACCCAGCCATCCCATTACTGGGTATATACCCAAAGGATTATAAATCATGCTGCTATAAAGACACATGCACACGTATGTTTATTGCAGCACTATTCACAATAGCAAAGACTTGGAATCAACCCAAATGTCCATCAGTGACAGACTGGATTAAGAAAATGTGGCACATATACACCATCGAATACCATGCAGCCATAAAAAAGGATGAGGAACTCAGGAAGGGGAAATCACACACCGGGGCCTATCACGGGGAGGGGGGAGGGGGGAGGGATTGCATTAGGAGTTATACCTGATGTAAATGATCAGTTGATCAGTGCTGACGAGTTGATGGGTGCAGCACACCAACATGGCACAAGTATACATATGTAACAAACCTGCACGTTATGCACACGTACCCTAGAACTTCAATTATAAAAAAAAAAAAAGTGGCACATATACACCATGGAATACTATGCAGCCATAAAAAAGATGAGTTTGTGTCCTTTGTAGGGACATGGATGCAGCTGGAAACCATCAATCTTAGCAAACTATCGCAAGAAGAGAAAACCAAACACCACATGTTCTCATTAATAGGTGGGAACTGAACAATGAGATCACTTGGACTCGGGAAGTTGAACATCACACACCGGGGCCTATGGGGGGGGGGGAGGGGGGAGGGGGGAAGGATTGCACTGGGAGTTATACCTGATGTAAATGACGAGTTGATGGGTGCTGACGAGTTGATGGGTGCAGCACACCAACATGGCACAAGTATACATATGTAACAAACCTGCACGTTATGCACATGTACCCTAGAAGTTAAAGTATAATAACAAAAAATATATATAAAAATAAATAAATAAAACCCCAGAAAAAAAAAATTACTTTTTGTTTTTTATTTTAGAGATGAGGTCTCACTCTGTCGCCCAGGTCGGGTGCAGTCACAGGATCTCAGCTCACTGCATCCTCAAACTCTTGTGCTAAAATGATCTTCCCACCTAAGCCTCTTAAGTAGCTGGCATTACAAGCACTAGCTACAAAGCCTGGCTGGAAACGTTTCACCTCCAAGCAGTGACCTGATTCTTCCCACTATTCATCCTTTTATTACAAAGGTGGCAACTTCCAGGGTCTTACCTCTATCCAGGGCTCTTAGTTTTAGCTCCCACCTCTCAGTCCCAAAGATATAGATCATGTGTGTGTGACACAGATCATGTGTGGCCTTGGGTTCGTATCTTACCAGCTATCCCCTGAGGTTGCAACACTTTCCAGGGATTTACCACTGTGTTGTAAGCTATCTCTTACACTCAGGCATTTAGGAAATCCTTTTCTTTTTCTTTTAATTTTTGTATGTACCTAGGTGTATATATTTATAGGGTATATGAGATATTTTGATGTAGGCATATAATAAGTAATAACTACATCAGGCGTGAGCCACTTCCCTCACCAGGCTCACGCCTGATGTAGTTATTACTTATTGTATGCCTGTAATCCCAGCACTTTGGGAGGCCGAGGTGGGCAGATCACAAGGTCAAGAGATTAAGACCATCCTAGCCAACATGGTGAAACCTCATCTCTACTAAAAGTACAAAAATTAGTTGGGCATGGTGGCACATGCCTGTAGTCCCAGCTACTTGGGAGGGTGAGGCAGGAGAATCGCTTGAACCCGGGAGGCGGAGGTTGCAGTGAGCCGAGATCACGCCACTGCACTCCAGCCTGGCGACAGAGGGAGACTCTGTCTCAAATAATGGGGTGTCCATCACCGCAAGCATTTATCCTTTGTGTTACAATCCAATTATACTCTTTCAGATCTTTTTAAATGTAAAATAAAACATTACTGACTGCAATCACCCTACTGTGCTGCAAATACTCAATCTTACTCATTCTATCTCACTATAGTTTTGTACCCATTAACTATCCTCCCTCCCCTACAACCCATTATCATTCCCAGCCTCAGGTAACCATCATTCCACTCTCTAACTCCCTGAGTTAAACTTTCAATTTTTAGCTGTTACTTATTTGAGAATTTATTCTCTCAATAAATTCTCAATTTTTTTTACTGAGAATAAATAAATTTGAATTTGTTCTCAAATAAGTGAGAACATGTGAAGTTTGTCTTTTTGTGCGTGGATTATTTCATTTAACATAACGACCTCCAGTTCCATCTATGTTGCTGCAAATGACAGGATCTCACTCTTTTCTATGGCTGAATAGTACTCCATTGCATATACATACCCCTTTTATCTTATCCATTCATCTGTTGACTGACACTTAGGTTGCTTCCAAAGCTTGTGAAGAATGCTGCAATAAACATGGGAGTGCAGATATCTCTTCGACAAACTGATTTCCATCCTTTTGGGTATATACTTAGCAATGGGGTTGCTAGATACCGTACACAAATCTATTTTTTCATTTTTTGAGGAACCTTTAAACTGTTCTCCATAGTCATTGTACTAATTTACCTTTCCACCAACAGTGTACAAAGGTTTCCTTTTCTCTACATCCTCACCAGCATTTGTTACTGCCTAACTTTTAAATAAAAGCCATTTTGGTGGGTGGATCACTTGAGGTCAGGAGTTCAAGACCAGCTGGCCAACATGGTGAAACCCGGTCTCTACAAAAACTTCAAAAATTAGCCAGGTGTGGTGGTGCACACCTGTAATCCCAACTACTTGGGAGGCTGAGGCACAAGAATCACGTGAACACAGGAGGTGAAGGTTACAGTGAGCCAAGCTTGTGTCATTGCACTGCAGCCTGGGTGACACAGCAAGACTCCGTCTCAAAAATAAAATAAATAAAATAAAATACGTGGGGCACAGTGGCTCACGCTGTAATCCCAGCACTTTGGGAGGCTGAGGTGGACAGATCACAAGGTCAGGAGTTCGAGACTAGCCTGGCCAACATGGTCAAACCCCGTCTGTACTAAAAATACAAAAAATTAACCCGGCATGTTGGTGCATGCCTGTAATCCCAGCTACTCGGGAGGCTTGAACCCAGGAGGTGGAGGTTGCAGTGAGCCGAGATCATGTCACAGCACTCCAGCCTGGGTGACAGAGTGCGACTCTGTCTCAAAAATAAATAAATAAATAAATAATAAATAAATAAAATAAAATAAATAATAACAGTATATAAATAAAATAAAAATAAAAGCCATTTTAACTGGGGTGAGATGACATGTTACTGTAGTTTTGATTTGCATTTCTCTGATGATCAGTGATGTTGGGTGCCTTATCATATGCCTGTTTGACATCTGCATGTCTCCTTCTGAGAAAAGTCTATTAAGATCTTTTACACATTTTAAAATTGGATTATCAGATTCTTTTTCCTTATTGAGTTGTTTGAGCTCCTTATATATTCTGGTTATTAGTTCTTTGTCCAATGGATAGTTTGCAAATATTATTTCCCATTCTGTGGATTCTCTCTCCACTTGATTGTTTATTTTGTTGGGCAGAAACTTTTTGACTTGAGGTGATCCCGTTTGTCGATTTCCGCTTTGGTTGCCTGTGCTTATGGGGTATTAATCAAGAAATATTTTCCCAGTCCAATGTCCTGGAGAGTTTCTTAAATGTTTTCTTGTAGTAGTTTCATAGTTGAGGTCTTAAATTTTTTAAATCCATTTTTATTTGATTTTTGTATATGGTGAGAGATAGGGGTCTAGTTTCATTCTTCTGCATATGGGTAGCCAGTTTTCCCAGCACAATATATTGACAGACTTTCCTTTCTCCATTGTATATATTCTTGGCAACTTGATAAAAAAATAAGTTCACTGTAGATGTATGTATGTATTTCTGGGTTCTCTATTTTGTTCCATTGGTTGATGTGTCTGTTTTTATGCCATCACCATGCTATTTTGGTTACTATAGCTCTATGATATAACTATAAAAGTCAGGTAATGTGATTCTTCCGGTCTGGTTCTTTTTGCTCAGAACAGCTCTGGCTACTGTGGGTGTTTTGTGGTTCCACATAAATTTTATGATTCTTTCTATTTTTGTGAAGAATGTCACTGGTATGTTGATAGGGATTGCACTGAATTTGTAGATTGCTTTGGATACTATGGACATTTTAGCAATACTGTTTCTTCTAATCCATGAATATGTAATATCTTTCCATTATTTTGTGTACCCTTCAGTTTCTTGCATCTATGTTTTATAGTTTTCATAGCAGAGATCTTTCACTTCTTTGATCACATTAAACTCCTAGAGGACTCAATTTTATATGTAGCTTTTGTACATGGGATTACTTTTGGATTTCTTTTTCAGATTATTCACTGTTGGCATATACATATGCTACTGATTTTTGTATGTTGATTTCGTATCCTACAATTTTACTGAATTTGTTTACCAGTTCTAATTAATAGTTTTTGGTGGAGTCTTCAGGTTTTTCCAAATATAAGTTCGTATTTGCCAACATGGATAATTTGACTTCTTCTTTTCCAACATGGAAGCCCTTTCTTTCTTTCTCTTGTCTGACTTATTTCACTAGGACTTCCAGTACTATGTTGAATAACAGTAATGAAAGTGGGCATCCTACTGTGTTCCAGATCTTAGAGGAAAGGCTTTCAGACATTTTCTATTCTGTATGATACTAGCTATGGGTTCGTAATATATGGCATTTATACTATATATATAAAGGTATGTTCTATCTATACCCAGTTTTCTTCGATGGGTTATTATAAAGAAATGATGAACTCTAAGAAATACTTTTTGACCATCAATTGAAATGATTATAAGTATTCTGACCTTCATTTTGCTGATATATCACATTTGATTTGCATATGTTGAACCATCCTAGCATCCCTGGGATAAATCCTGCTTGGCCATGATGAATGATCTTTTTAAAATGTTGTTAAATTTGGCTTGCTAGTTTGTTGTTGAGAATTTTACATCCTGTTCATCAGGATTACTGGCCTGTAGTATTTTGTGTTTCTTTATTTATTTTTTATTTTTTAATGTGTCTTTGTCTGGTTTTGGTGTCAGGGTAATATTGGTCTTGTAGAACAAGTCTGGAAGTATTCCACACTCCTCTATTTTTCAGAATAGCTAGGACAGGAATCAGGTCTTCTTAAAATGTTTGACAAAATGCATAAATGAAGGCATCCAGTCCTGGGCCTTTCTTTGCTGACTTCTGACAGCTTCAAACTCATTATTTGTTACTGCTATGTTCAAGTTTTCAATTTCCTTATGGTTCAGTCTTGGTAGATTTTATGTATCTAGGGATTTATCCATTTCTTTTATGTTTTCCAATTTATTGGCATATAGTTGATCATAGAAAGCTCTAATGATACTTTGAACTTCTGTGGTATCAGTTGTAATGTCTCTTTTTTTGGTCTCTGAATTTATTAGAATCATCTCTCCTTTTCTCGTACTCTCACGGAATGTTGTTTGATGTTGTTTACATTTTCAAAATAACA
Organism: Rhinopithecus roxellana; assembly: GCF_007565055.1. NCBI lineage: Eukaryota > Metazoa > Chordata > Mammalia > Primates > Cercopithecidae > Rhinopithecus > Rhinopithecus roxellana. The sequence goes on along the minus strand of NC_044551.1, from coordinate 131,852,537 downwards.
AGTTCATTTTATTGATCTTTTGTATTCTTTTCTTCAATTTACTTTCATTTATTTCTGCTCTTTATTTTTCTCTTTTCTTGTACTAATTTTGGGTTTGGTTTGCTCTTTAACTTTTCTAGTTAATTCAGATGCATCATTAAGTTGTTTATGTGATATTTTTCTACATTTTTGATATAGGTGCTTATAGCCATAAACTTTCCTTCTGGTACTGCTTTTACTCATCCCATAGGTTTTGGTACGTTGTGTTTCCATTATCAATTGTTTCTAGAAATTTTTTAATTTCCTTTTTAATTTCTTCATTAACCCACTGATCATCTGGGAGCATATTGTTTAATTTCTTTGCTATCTGTAAAGTTTCCAAACTTCTCTTGTTATTGATTTCTAGCTTTAAGCCATCATGGTCAGAGAAGATACTTAATATAATTTCAATGTTTTGAATTTTCTAAGACTTGTTTTGTGGCCTAATATTTGGTCTATCTTTGAGAATCATCCATGGGCTGAGGAAAAGAATGTATATTCTGCAGCCATTGGATGAAATTTTCTGTAAATATCTATTAGTTCCATTTCATCTATAGTGCACATTAAATCCAATATTTCTTTGGTGATTTGCTTTCTGGATGATCTGTCCAATAGTGAAAGTAGGATGCTAAAATCTCCAGCTATTATTGTACTGGGGTATCTCTCTTTTGGCTCTAATAATATTTGCTTCACACATCTAGGTGCTCCAGTGTTGTGGACATGTATATTTACAATTGTTATATCCTCCTGCTGAATTAACACCATTTAATTATATAATGACCGTCTTTTTCTTTTTTATATAGTTTTTTGTCTTAGAATCTATTTTGTCTGACATAAGTATAGCTAATCCTGCTCTTTTTTGGTTTCCACTGGCATGGAATATCTTTCTGCATTTCTTTATTTTCAGTCTCTCTGTGCCTTTATAGTTGAAGTGTTTCTTATAGGCAACAGATCACTGGGCCTTATTTTTAAATCCATTCAACCACTGTATCATCTTTTGATTGGAGCATTTAGTCCATTTATATTCAATGTTATTATTAATAGGGACTTACTCCTGCCATTTTGTTATTTGTTTTCTGGTTGTTTTGTGGTCTTCTCTTCCTTCTTATCTTCCTTTTAGTGAAGGTGATTTTCTCTGGTGGTATGTTTCCATTTCTTGCTTTTTATTTTATGTGTCATCTTGTATTTTTTTATTTGAGGTTACCATGAGACTTGCAAATAACATAAAACTCATTATTTTAAACTGATGACAACTTAATATTGACTGTATAAATAAACAGGCAAAAAAGCAAAGAGAAAACTAATAAAAGTTCTGCCGTTTAATCTCATCTTCCTGCTTTTAATCTTTTTGCTGTTTCTACTTATATCTTAGTATACTGTGTCTTGAAAAGTTGTTGTAGTTATTATTTTTGATCATTTCATCTTTCAGCTCACAATATTTATAGTTTACAAACCACAATCACGGTGTTATTCTGTTTTCCTGTGTACTTAATATTGCTAGTAAGTTTTGTACTTTCAGATGATTTCTTATTGCTCATTAAGTTCCTTTTCTTTCAGATTGAACGACTTCCTTCAGCATTTCTTGTAGAACAGGTCTGGTGTTGATAAAATCACTCAGCTTTTGTTTGTCTGGGAAGGTTGTTATTTCTCTCTCCTTTGTGTTTGAAGAATATTTTCACCAGATATACTATTCCAGGGTAAAAGGTTTTTTTATCATCAGCACTTTAAATATATCATGCCACTCTCCCCTGGCCTATAAGGTTTCAACTGAAAAGTGTCCTGCCAGAAGTACTGGAGCTCCATTGTATATTATCTGTTTCTCTTGCTGCTTTTAGAATCATTTCTTTATCCTTGACTTATGGGAATTTATTAAATGTCTTGATGTATTCTTCTTTGCGTTAAATCTGCTTGGAGTTCTATAACTTTCTTACAAAGTTATAGATATTAATATCTCTCTCTAGGTCTCAGAAGTTCTCTGTTACTTTCCTTTTGAATAAACTTTCTACCTCTACTTCTCTCTACCACCTCTTTATGGTCAATAACTCTTAGATTTGCCCTTTTGAGGCATTTTTCTAGAGGCTTCTGGGCACATTTCATTCTTTTATATTATTTTGTCCTTATAAATAGCTTGTCTTGAAGCTCACTAATTCTTTCTTCTTCTTGATCAATTCAGCTATTAAAAAACATACATTCTTCAGTCTTTCAACTGCATTTTGCAACTCCAGAATTTCTGCTAGGTTCTTTTTTTTATTATTTCAATCTCTTTGTTAAATTTATCTGATAGAAGTCTGAATTCCTTCTCTGTGTTAGCTTGAGTTTATTTAAGTGTCCTTAACATAGCTATTTTGAATTTTCTGTCTGAAAGATTATATATCTCTGTTTTGCCAGGATTGGTCTCTGGTGCATTATTTAGTTCATCTGGCAAGGTCATGTTTTCCTGGATAGTCTTGATGCCTGTGGATGTTTGTCAGTATCTGGGCATTGATGAGTATGTATTTCTTGTAATGTTTGCAATCTAGGCTTTTTGGTACACTTACTTCCTGGGAAGGCTTTCCAGGTATCCGAAGGCACTTGGGTATAGTGTTAAATGTTTTTGGTCCCTGCAGCCATATCTGGATTCGTGGTCACCAGAAGCCTAGTATGCTATGGCTCTGGCATACTGGTAGAGGTACTGCCTTGTTGGTTTTGGATAAGATCTGGAAGAATTCTCTGGATTACCAGGCAGAAACTCTTGTCTTACTTTCTCCCAGAGTCTCTCCCTTTGTGCAGAGCTGCCTGAGCTGGGGAAAGGGTGACACAAGTACCCTGTGGTTGCCACCAGTGGCACTGCACTGGGTCAGACCTGAAGTCAGTATGGTACTACATGTCACCCATGGCCTGCAGTAACCAGTGTCTAGCTACCACCTGTGTCCACTCAAGGTCCTATGGTTCTACAACCAGTCAGGCTTGTATCCCTCTCTTCAGAGCAGTGAGCTCCCCCCAGCCCTGGGTGGTTCCAGAGACACTGTCAGGGAGTCAGGGTATAGAGTCAGATACTTTAGGAACCTACCTGGTTTTCTATTTTGCTGTGGCTGAGCACCCGAGTCACAAGACAAAGTCCTTCCCACTCTCCCCTCCCCTTTCCACAAGCAGCAGTTTCTTCCAGTGGCCACAACTACCCCACACCTGTGGCAAGTACAGTCTGGCTACTGCCAATATTCACTCAAGATCCAAGGGCTCTTCAGTCTACTTGTGAATACTACCAGTCCTAGGACTCTCCTGTAATGGCAGTGGGCTCCCTTCTAGCCCACAGTAGGTCCAGAAATACTGCCCAAGAGTCAAGGCCTAGAATCAAGGACCCTAAGAGGGCTGTTGGTGCTCTATACCACTATGGCCGAGCTAGTACCTAAGGTGCAAGATGAAGTCCCCTTTGTTTTTCCCCCTGCTTTTCTCAAACAGAAGGAATCTTTCACCAGTGCCACCAGAGCTGGGAATGTATTGGCTCTCACCTGAAGCCGCACATCTCAGAGTCTCACCCAAGACACATGACATACTCCCTGGTATCACTGGTGGTTATTTAGGGTCCATGGGCTCTTTAGTCAGAAGGTGATGAATCCTGCAATGACTGGGTCCTTCCCTCCAAGGTAGTGGGTTCCCTCCTAGCCCAGGATGCATCTAGAAATGTTGTCTGGAATCTAGTGTCTGGAATAGGAGCCTCAGGACTTTGCCCAGTGTCCTATCCTACTGCGGCTCATCTGCTATCCAAGTTGCAAGACAAAGTCTTCTTTACCCCTTCCCTCTTTTCTCCTCAAGCACCGCAAGCAGAGGGAAGGAGTATCTCCTGGCTGCGAGCTGTGTTGACTGGGTTGGGGGAGGGGTGCACAAGGACTCTCCTAGCTGCCCTGGCTGGTATCTCAGTAGATTGCTTGCTTGCTTGCTTGCTTTCTAAGTCTACTGCCTCTAAGCACAGCACAGCACGGCACCAGTACTTGCCCAAGAATTGCAGTCCTTATGGCCTACACTGCCTTTCAAGTTTATTCAGCACCCCAGAGCACTTTGGCTCACGGTGGTGAGGCTTGCTGGAACTCAGGTTTCAATTGCTAGGATGGGCAATTCCTCTCTGGGTAGGGCCAGTCTAAATACTCCCTCCATGGGTGTCAACTGAGATCTGCCTGGTGTTGCCTTCTGCTGCGACAGGGTAGCACTGAGTTCCAATGCAGAGTCCCACAGTCACTGTGCTCTCCCTCCCCCAGATGCACAGATTCTCTCTCCACACCATGCTGCTGCTGCCAGGACACAGGGGAGGGGTGGCTTCAGTGATTCAAGAATGTCTTTCCTACCCTCTTCGGTGCCTTTTTCAGTGATATACTGTTAAAACCAGATACTGTGACTGCTCATCTGATTTTTGTTTTTTATGAAGGTGCTTTTTTCTGTGTGGACAGCTGTTTAATTTGGTGTTCTTGCAGTGAGGACATTTGGTGAAGGCTTCTATTTAGCCATCTTCCTCTGCCTCCACTCTCCTCCTTCTCTCTCTTTTGAACATTCATATACAACTAGGTATTTAGTATTTTTGTTACATTTTATTCATTGTTTTTATGCGTGTTTACTGGGAGAAGTTCATAATAAGCTCAGTCCACCATGTTATGGAAGCCAAACTGTATAAATTACATTAATAAAAATAGCATTAATTTTTAAACCTCAGAAATAACAGCATGAATATCATAATCTAAGTAATTATGGAAATAGCAGATTCTTCTGAATAATCCATCTATGAGATATTAGGGAAAATGTTATCCTAGTGAAGTAATCAGACTTCTCATGAAATTATTAAAATTAATACCTAAATCACTTATAGACAGTATTTTGAAAGTATCTTTTGTAATTTAAACTTTACTTTTTTACTGATTTTATTACAAAATAGTTTCTATAACTTCTCGATCCTTGTTTTCACAAATATAACTGCCATCAAGTTCTACATTTCCCCTTAGAGCTAGAGCCTGAGAAATATAAATAAACCTTCAGACGTGTGAGACTGCCCGGCCCGGGTTGCTATGGAAGCTGGGTCACTGTGGGCCAGGCCCCTGTGCTCACTCTGGGACTGGACCACATCAATAGCTGCTCCTACCACTGCCTCTTGGGCATCAATAGAGTTGCCTGCTTTTTACCCCTTTTTAGAGACCAGTGAAAATGCCTAAAAAGGTGTATGTGAGTAAAGGTCATCAAAAAGAAACAAATATGAGTAACTCTAAAGCTGCACAATCAGAGGCTGAATAATTGGTACTTGGCTATGTGAAATACTGTTTCTTACTCCAGGTAACATATTATGCAATGAAGACTATCAAACGCCAAGAATATTAGCAATGGCAACCTCAGAAGCACTTGTGGGGATTTATCTGATATGCACCATTCCTCCAACATGAACTCTTAATACACTTTTGATAATAAAGTCCTGAAGAATCTAAAATGCAAGGATTAGAATACCTATGATTTTCTTTTTTTTTTTTTTTTTTTTTTTTTTTTTGTTGAGACAGAGTCTCGCTCTGTCGCCCATGATGGAGTGCAGTGGCTGGATCTCAGCTCACTGCAAGCTCCGCCTCTCGGGTTGACACCATTCGCCTGCCTCAGCCTCCCAAGTAGCTGGGACTACAGGCGCCCGCCACCTCGCCCGGCTAGTTTTTTGTATTTTTAGTAGAGATGGGGTTTCACTGTGTTAGCCAGGATGGTCTCGATCTCCTAACCTCGCGATCCGCCCGTCTCGGCCTCCCAAAGTGCTGAGATTACAGGCTTGAGCCACCGCGCCCGGCCAGAATACCTATGATTTTCAAACTATGACCTGTGCAGCCCTGGGGCATTTGGGGAAGAAATCTCAGGGGCTGTTGTGGGAGTGGTTCCAATCTTCACCATGCCCTCCTTTCAACCTAAGTGGCTTCACAGATTTAAACTTAATACTGTTCACAAACTAGTCCACTTAGACAGGGCTCTACTATTGAAAAAAAAAAAGTTTCAACCTTACAATGATAGGAATTCAATTTTAGGAATTTCAATCTTATACCAAAAATCTGCAGGGAATATAAGGAAATAGTATTAATAACACTGAGTAAAGATAGTATTGTGTGGTCCCCAAAATATCAGAATTTACTTCAGTTGTGATATGAAAACCCACAGACCATGAAAAATAGATCAGAGGTTCTAACTTTTTGAAATTTTGGAAATCTTTCTTTAAATAAAGCTTTAGAAAAAGTTCAAACAAATAAAAACAAAAGCAGGGGGCGGAGCAAGATGGCCGAATAGGAACAGCTCCAGTCTCCAACTCCCAGCGCAAGCGACACAGAAGACCGGTGATTTCTGCATTTTCAACTGAGGTACTGGGGTCGTCTCACTAGGGAGTGCCGGACAATCGGTGCTGGTCAGCTGCTGCAGCCTGACCAGCGAGAGCTGAAGCAGGGCGAGGCATCGCCTCACCTGGAAGCGCAAGGGGGAAGGGGATCCGTTTTCCTAGCCAGGGGAACTGAGACACACAACACCTGGAAAATCGGGTAACTCCCACCCCAATACTGCGCTGTAAGCATACAGGCACACCAGGAGAATATATCCCAATCCTGGCCGGGAGGGTCCCACGCCCACGAAGCCTCCCTCACTGCTAACACAGCAGTCTGCCGCGATCTATCCGCAAGGCAGCAGCGAGGCTGGGGGAGGGGCGCCCGCCATTGCTGAGGCTTAAGTAGGTAAACAAAGCCGCTGGGAAGCTCGAACTGGGTGGAGCTCACAGCAGCTCAAGGAAGCCTGCCTGTCTCTGTAGTCTCCACCTCTGGGGACAGCGCACAGCTGAAGACCAACAGGGGAAGTAGCGCGAGCCGGTGCAGACGCGAACGACTCTGTCTGACAGCTTTGGGGAGAGCCGTGGATCTCCCAACGCAGAGGTTGAGATCTGAGAACGGACAGACTGCCTGCTCAGGTGTGTCTCTGAACCCTGAGTAGCCTAGCTGGAAGAAATCCCCCACTAGGGGCAGTCTGACACCCCACACCTCACAGGGTGGAGTACACCCCTGAGAGGAAACTTCCAAAGGAAGAATCAGACAGGTACACTCGCTGTTCAGCAATATTCTATCTTCGGCAACCTCTGCTGCTGTTACCCAGGCAAACAGGGTCTGGAGTGGACCTCAAGCAATCTCCAACAGACCAACAGACAGTCCTTCTGACTGTCAGAAGGAAAACTATCAAACAGGAAGGACACCTATACCAAAACCCCATCAGTACGTCACCACCATCAAAGACCAGAGACAGATAAAACCACAAAGATGGGGAAGAAGCAGGGCAGAAAAGCTGGAAATTCAAAAAATAAGAGCGCATCTCCCCCTGCGAAGGAGCGCAGCCCATCGCCAGCAACGGATCAAAGCTGGTCAGAGAATGACTTGGACGAGAGGAGAGAAGAAGGCTTCAGTCCATCAAACTTATCAGAGCTAAAGGAGGAATTACGTACCCAGCGCAAAGAAACTAAAAATCTTGAAAAAAGAGTGGAAGAATTGACAGCTAGACTAATTAATGCAGAGAAGATCATAAACGAAATGACAGAGATGAAAACCATGACACGAGAAATACGTGACAAATGCACAAGCTTCAGTAACCGACTCAATCAACTGGAAGAAAGAGTATCAGCGATTGAAGATCAAATGAATGAAATGAAGCGAGAAGAGAAACCAAAAGAAAAAAGAAGAAAAAGAAATGAGCAAAGCCTGCAAGAAGTATGGGATTACGTAAAAAGACCAAATCTACGTCTGATTGGGGTGCCTGAAAGTGAGGGGGAAAATGGAACCAAGTTGGAAAACACTCTTCAGGATATCATCCAGGAGAACTTCCCCAACCTAGTAGGGCAGGACAACATTCAAATTCAGGAAATACAGAGAACGCCACAAAGATACTCCTCCAGAAGAGCAACTCCAAGACACATCATTGCCAGATTCACCAAAGTTGAAATGAAGGAAAAAATCTTAAGGGCAGCCAGAGAGAAAGGTCGGGTAACCCACAAAGGGAAGCCCATCAGAATAACAGCAGATCTCTCGGCAGAAACTCTACAAGCCAGAAGAGAGTGGGGGCCAATATTCAACGTTCTTAAAGAAAAGAATTTTAAACCTAGAATTTCATATCCAGCCAAACTAAGTTTCATAAGTGAAGGAGAAATAAAATCCTTTACAGATAAGCAAATGCTTAGAGATTTTGTCACCACCAGGCCTGCCTTACAAGAGACCCTGAAGGAAGCCCTAAACATGGAAACGAACAACCGGTACCAGCCATCACAAAAACATGCCAAAATGTAAAGACCATCGAGGCTAGGAAGAAACTGCATCGACTAACGAGCAAAATAACCAGTTAATATCATAATGGCAGGATCAAGTTCACACATAACAATATTAACCTTAAATGTTAATGGACTAAATGCTCCAATTAAAAGACACAGACTGGCAAACTGGATAAAGAGTCAAGACCCATCAGTCTGCTGTATTCAGGAGACCCATCTCACATGCAGAGACATACATAGGCTCAAAATAAAGGGATGGAGGAAGATCTACCAAGCAAATGGAGAACAAAAAAAAGCAGGGGTTGCAATCCTTGTCTCTGATAAAACAGACTTTAAACCATCAAAGATCAAAAGAGACAAAGAAGGCCATTACATAATGGTAAAGGGATCAATTCAACAGGAAGAGCTAACTCTCCTAAATATATATGCACCCAATACAGGAGCACCCAGATTCATAAAGCAAGTCCTTAGAGACTTACAAAGAGACTTAGACTCCCATACAATAATAATGGGAGACTTCAACACTCCACTGTCAACATTACACAGATCAACGAGACAGAAAGTTAACAAGGATATCCAGGAATTGAACTCATCTCTGCACCAAGCGGACCTAATAGACATCTATAGAACTCTCCACCCCAAATCAACAGAATATACATTCTTCTCAGCACCACATCGCACTTATTCCAAAATTGACCACATAATTGGAAGTAAAGCACTCCTCAGCAAATGTAAAAGAACAGAAATTATAACAAACTGTCTCTCAGACCACAGTGCAATCAAACTAGAACTCAGGACTAAGAAACTCAATCAAAACCGCTCAACTACATGGAAACTGAACAACCTGCTCCTGAATGACTACTGGGTACATAACGAAATGAAAGCGGAAATAAAGATGTTCTTTGAAACCAATGAGAACAAAGATACAACATACCAGAATCTCTGGGACACATTTAAAGCAGTGTGTAGAGGGAAATTTATAGCACTAAATGCCCACAAGAGAAAGCAGGAAAGATCTAAAATTGACACTCTAACATCACAATTAAAAGAACTAGAGAGGCAAGAGCAAACACATTCAAAAGCTAGCAGAAGGCAAGAAATAACTAAGATCAGAGCCGAACTGAAGGAGATAGAGACACAAAAAACCCTCCAAAAAATCAATGAATCCAGGAGTTGGTTTTTTGAAAAGATCAACAAAATTGACAGACCGCTAGCAAGGCTAATAAAGAAGAAAGAGAGAGGAATCAAATAGATGCAATAAAAAATGATAAAGGGGATATCACCACTGACCCCACAGAAATACAAACTACCATCAGAGAATACTATAAACGCCTCTACGCAAATCAACTAGAAAATCTAGAAGAAATGGATAAATTCCTGGACACTTACACTCTCCCAAGGCTAAACCAGGAAGAAGTTGAATCCCTGAATAGACCAATAGTAGGCTCTGAAATTGAGGCAACAATTAACAGCCTACCCACCAAAAAAAGTCCAGGACCAGATGGATTCACAGCTGAATTCTACCAGAGGTACAAGGAGGAGCTGGTACCATTCCTTCTGAAACTATTCCAATCAATAGAAAAAGAGGGAATCCTCCCTAACTCATTTTATGAGGCCAACATCATCCTGATACCAAAGCCTGGCAGAGACACATCAAAAAAAGAGAATTTTAGACCAATATCCCTGATGAACATTGATGCAAAAATTCTCAATAAAATACTGGCAAACCGGATTCAGCAGCACATCAAAAAGCTTATCCACCATGATCAAGTGGGCTTCATCCCTGGGATGCAAGGCTGGTTCAACATTCGCAAATCAATAAACGTAATCCAGCATATAAACAGAACCAAAGACAAGAACCACATGATTGTCTCAATAGATGCAGAAAAGGCTTTTGACAAAATTCAACAGCCCTTCATGCTAAAAACGCTCAATAAATTCGGTATTGATGGAACGTACCTCAAAATAATAAGAGCTATTTATGACAAACCCACAGCTAATATCATACTGAATGGGCAAAAACTGGAAAAATTCCCTTTGAAAACTGGCACAAGACAGGGATGCCCTCTCTCACCACTCCTATTCAACATAGTGTTGGAAGTTCTGGCTAGGGCAATCAGGCAAGAGAAAGAAATCAAGGGTATCCAGTTAGGAAAAGAAGAAGTCAAATTGTCCCTGTTTGCAGATGACATGATTGTATATTTAGAAAACCCCATCGTCTCAGCCCAAAATCTCCTTAAGCTGATAAGCAACTTCAGCAAAGTCTCAGGATACAAAATTAATGTGCAAAAATCACAAGCATTCTTATACACCAGTAACAGACGAGCAGAGAGCCAAATCAGGAATGAACTTCCATTCACAATTGCTTCAAAGAGAATAAAATACCTAGGAATCCAGCTTACAAGGGATGTAAAGGACCTCTTCAAGGAGAACTACAAACCACTGCTCAGTGAAATCAAAGAGGACACAAACAAATGGAAGAACATACCATGCTCATGGATAGGAAGAATCAATATCGTGAAAATGGCCATACTCCCCAAGGTTATTTATAGATTCAATGCCATCCCCATCAAGCTACCAATGAGTTTCTTCACAGAATTGGAAAAAACTGCTTTAAAGTTCATATGGAACCAAAAAAGAGCCCGCATTGCCAAGACAATCCTAAGTCAAAAGGACAAAGCTGGAGGCGTCACGCTACCTGACTTCAAACTATACTACAAGGCTACAGTAACCAAAACAGCATGGTACTGGTACCAAAACAGAGCTATAGACCAATGGAACAGAACAGAGTCCTCAGAAATAATACCACACATCTACAGCCATCTGATCTTTGACAAACCTGAGAGAAACAAGAAATGGGGAAAGGATTCCCTATTTAATAAATGGTGCTGGGAAAATTGGCTAGCCATAAGTAGAAAGCTGAAACTGGATCCTTTCCTTACCCCTTATACGAAGATTAATTCAAGATGGATTAGAGACTTAAATGTTAGACCTAATACCATAAAAACCCTAGAAGAAAATCTAGGTAGTACCATTCAGGACATAGGCATGGGTAAGGACTTCATGTCTAAAACACCAAAAGCAACGGCAGCAAAAGCAAAAATTGACAAATGGGATCTAATTAAACTAAAGAGCTTTTGCACAGCAAAAGAAACTACCATCAGAGTGAACAGGCAACCTACAGAATGGGAGAAAATTTTTGCAACCTACTCATCTGACAAAGGGCTAATATCCAGAATCTACAAAGAACTCAAACAAATATACGAGAAAAAAACAAACAACCCCATCAAAAAGTGGGGAAAGGATATGAACAGACATTTCTCAAAAGAAGATATTCATACAGCCAACAGACACATGAAAAAATGCTCATCATCACTCGCCATCAGAGAAATGCAAATCAAAACCACAATGAGATACCATCTCACACCAGTTAGAATGGCAATCATTAAGAAGTCAGGAAACAACAGGTGTTGGAGAGGATGTGGAGAAATAGGAACACTTTTACACTGTTGGTGGGATTGTAAACTAGTTCAACCATTATGGAAAACAGTATGGCAATTCCTCAAGGATCTAGAACTAGATGTACCATATGACCCAGCCATCCCACTACTGGGTATATACCCAAAGGATTATAAATTATTCTACTACAAAGACACATGTACACGTATGTTTATTGCGGCACTATTCACAATAGCAAAGACTTGGAATCAACCCAAATGTCCATCTGTGACAGACTGGATTAAGAAAATGTGGCACATATACACCATGGAATACTATGCAGCCATAAAAAAGGATGAGTTTGCGTCCTTTGTAGGGACATGGATGCAGCTGGAAACCATCATTCTTAGCAAACTATCACAAGAACAGAAAACCAAACACCGCATGTTCTCACTCATAGGTGGGAACTGAACAATGAGATCACTTGGACTCGGGAAGGGGAACATCACGCACAGGGGCCTATCATGGGGAGGGGGGAGGGGGGAGGAGGGAGGGCTTGCATTGGGGAGTTATACAAGATATAAATGATGAATTGATGGGTGCTGACGAGTTGATGGGTGCAGCACACCAACATGGCATAAGTATACATATGTAACAAACCTGCACGTTATGCACATGTACCCTAGAACTTAAAGTATAATAATAAAAAAAAAAAAAAAAAAAAAAAAAAAAAAAAAAAGAAATGAAGATGCAAAGACCCGGAGAAAACTGTATTTTATGTTGGGTTAACACTGTGTAGAAATGAGATTGGACAAAAAGTACAAGCAAATGGCAATAAACTGAAGGGGAAATCCAAAAAAAAAAAAAAAAAAAAAAAAAAACAAAAGCAGAGCTAACCTGGTTTAAAAAAAAAAAAAAAAAAAAAAGGAAGAATGGGACAGCTTCACAGCTTCTTATTCCCTGTTTATTAGTCTTCCTCTGACTGCATCTTAAAATACCATCATCCTTCCCTCAACCAACCCCTCCCCACCCACAGAGCAACCCTTGAAGAAAACACTATGAAAAGGTAAAGCCAAAGTAGTAAAATCACTTTATCCAGATTGAAAAGTGATCTGTTTCTAAATCACCACGAAGAAAATTACCATAATAATGTTCATATTCATTTTTTCAAAAAAATAGAGAATTAAATATATAAACTAAAATTCCTATGTGTGCTGCATGCTTAGAAATCAGTTGCTTCTTTTCAAGGAATCATGAGTTGCCATTTTTCTTTTAAGAAGAACAAATTCAAGATGGTGAAATGCTGTTATTCCCAAAACACTATTCCTGTTTATAAGAACAAAACGACTCACTATTGTAATGTTACTAACAAACTTCCTCCCTCCTGTTTGGGATATCAATAGAAAGCTTGTTCAAAGAAACATGTTTGGCATGGTTTTCCATATAGACTTTCCCCTCGAAATCCTTACACAACAATAAAATATTCCAGAATAGGAAAGGCTTAGGTGATCTATAGCAGAGACAATATAGCTACATAAAATATTTCACCTAGCACTGGCACATTGAAAGCATCTGATTTTCTTTACTAAGTTATATTTTCAAATAATCATCAAATTGTGAACACATTTTACATATAATGTTCTTCTGAAAATACATAGACAGGATCTGTTCTAACTACAAACAAATGTGTCAGAGAGAAAGTTCATTTAACTATTTAAAACCTGAAATCCAAAACAGTGTAAACATAATATTTTATGTGAGTTAATTCAATCTAAACTTCAATTTATTTTAGTTACTTCAATTCTACTAAAATACACATTATCGAAATAAGCAATCAGATCGAGAGTAATATCTTTGCATTCTTTGCCTATCCATGAAAAGTGGAAAAAAGAAAAAACAACCATATAGTTAACTTAAGAAATTCTACTTTCAGCATTTTAACAGTTTCAAAATCTATTAACCAAAATGTTCTTTAGGAGCTGGGCTGAGCCTTCATAATATCATTTGTGACTTACAGAATAGAGAACATGTTACCTTTGACTTTTGTAATCATTAGCGTATTGAAGAAATCCTTTCCAATTTTCTTTACAAAAATGTAATAATTCTTATAAATAAAACAAATAAAGCCAACATGGACACACATATTCCTTTACTTTTTACAAAAGTCTTTTATACAAGATATCAGCTTATGTTTTTCTAAAAAAAAAAAAAAAACTACTCACGTGAAAGAAATTCATACTTTGCAAAATTGGGCTGTTCACTATAGAACTTATGAATGCAATGGTAAAACAAAAGCAGCCAAACATTAAAATATGCCAATATTATGTTAGAAAAACATTTCACTATTGCAAGAAATCTTGAACACGATTTAAAAAAAGAAGTTTCTAAAAAGTTTGAATGCAAATAAGAATAAAATATTCATTAAAGATTACATTTTCCCATTCTGTATGTCTGTGTCTCATGCTTAAAGCATTTTCTCTGTGGGCTCTAAAAAAAAAATTTAGTTATTCCAACTCTTCCTTTAAATAATACGAGATTAATTCAAAGCAGCAGATCTCCTTTACTTTCTAACTTCACCAAATTATGTAGGCAAAGGGTTACAAAAGCAGTCATGATATTTTTGTCAGAAGTATTTTCAATAATGTTGATAAACATTTGATAGTTTAACTGACATTTCACAGGATTAAAAATATTTTAGAAAAATAATTCACTCAAAATACATTATTTAAATCTCTGTATGCTCAAGATGCCACTTTGTTTTTGTTTTTTTGTTTTTTTTGTAACTCAGAATAATGCAGAATAATTTTTCATACAAGTAAAATAAATAATAACAACCTGAAGATAAGATTATACTTAGGATATACTTTTTGAAGAAATGTAAAATCATATAATAAAACAGTACTATAAAATGCCAAAATATAAAAAGAAAAAAAAGAAAAAACCCAGGAAATTGTACTTACAGCCACAGCTCTTTTAATAAATGGTATCTGTGTGCCACTGTCCAGGTCTTCATTTATAATAAGTCTTCTAGCCCACTGCCCTGCCCTGACAACACCACTACCATGAATTAAAACCATCAGTTTCTGTGGGTTTGTCAAAGCATCCTCACTCATAAAGATAAAACTCTTTGGTTCACTCTCAGTGGCATCTACCTGTAATTAAATAAAATTAAATAATAAAGAAATGTCTTCTGATCAGGCATACACATAAATGAAAAACAACCAATGGCTGTTATAAAGTATTAAATGGTTACTATAGAATTATAGGAGTAAAAAACAACTTTAACACAAAATTAAAATATTCAGTAGAAATTAACAATTATATATTAGGTGGATGGGACAAGACATGATAGTATTTTAAATACAAAAATATAAAAAATATTGGTAATATATTTCTCTTCATTATTACTGTATATTTAGTATTATAATATCATTGTAAATAAAAATAACTATTTTTTAGTGCCTCCTATAGTCTAGCTGCTATGCTACCTGTTTTAAAAACATTATCTCATTCAATAACAACCCATTTAGATGATACTATTATTATGCTGATTTATAGATGAAGAAATTGAGGCTTAGAGAGTTTAAATAAGTTGCCCATGGTCACACAACTATAAGTCTATAGTTGTATAACAGAAATATTTGCACCTATAATAAAAAATAGAAAACTGAAATTGGAGATAGATATATTGGAAAATCATAGCAATATATCAGCCAGGAATACCACTAAACTTTTAAAGGGAAGAAGAGGTAACTATTTAAAAACTAACCATCTATTCTATTCTTACCTGATCTATGTAAATGGACTTCCAAATTTCATTCAGAGTGTGAACACAGGATTATATAATAATTATTTTTACAAAGCCACATTATGTACTCCAATGAGCTTACTTTATAAACTAGTTACTTACAGAATAAAAGTATCCATTTTGATTGTACTTAATATTTAGATTTGTAACTAAATGATGTACGATTTACATTTGAAAGACACAAAACACTTTTAGGAAGAGATAACTTCCCAACCTTTTGTTACATATGCCATGACCCACCGAGTGGTATTCCACATCAGCACTGGCCAATGACTGGAAATTGAAGCCTTTGGATAGACAGATCAAACAGGAAGTTGACATTCTGATGGCTGGTTACACACTCTCACATAAAGGTCAATCCACATATTGTGTAACGCAATAACTCTTCACTTTGGCAACTGTATATGTTCCATACAATTATCAAAACAGGAAGTATACAAAAACTCTAGATGCCAAAAAAAAAAAAAAAAAAAAAAAAAAGCCCTGGATTCTAAATATTCCCAGTCATTACACTTAGGAAGAGAAAAACAAAATAAAATATCTGTACTTCTAAAACAATCAGGCTAGTTTCAGTAAGAGATGGCTTAGGCATTTGTGCAAACAGAGCAAAAATGGCAATTATTTCAGCAAGAGCAGCAATGGACACAGGGCTTAAAGAAGAAATAACACCTTTTCATTGAAGCCTTCCCTGACTACCACATTTAAAATTCCAAACATGTCCCTGAAAATTCTGTAGTCCCTTTCCCTGTTTTATTTTCCTCCATGGCACATACCAAGATCTAACATATTGTATGCTTTACTCTATATTTTTGCAAGTGTGTTTATTCACCGCCTGCTCCCTCCACTAGAATGTAAGTCCAGGCAGGCACAGAGTTCTCTGGTTTGTATCCACCTACAGTCTCAGTACCTAAAACAAAACCTAGCACATTGTAGGCACTCAGTAATCAAAAACAATAAACTTTTGGAACGAGGATCTTATCAAGTCTCACCAGTGACTTCCTTTAGATAAAAGGCATTTAACTAAATAATGGATCGTCTAAAATGGTTATAATACTTGCCTGGTTCAGAAAGCATATACTGAAGATTAAACTAGTACATAATTATAGAGAATTTTACAAGAGCTATACAATGTTAAAGAATTAAAATGACATAACTAAAATTTTATTAGCAATAGCTAAAAATACAGGAAGAGAGATATGAAATATAACACAATCATATTAGCTTCAGCTACATGCTATGTCCAGAGTAAATAAATCATAATGACGACAATAAATATGACTAAAGCCACAAAGAAAGATAAGTGGATGAGAGACACAGGAAAACCAAACCTAAGAAGAAAAATTCCCTTTTACCTAGGAATATTATATGAAAATAGAAGAATTGCTCAGTTAAAGAGGCTTAAAAATAAAAAAGGTCATAATGATAAGAACAAAATTAAAAAACTGAAAGGCAAAGCTGTCAGTGTATAACAAGAAAGAGGCCACAGGAGTTTCTAGTCATTCAATTACCAAACAGTATGTCTAAACGCACACAAAGAAAAGTGTCTCTTAAGGTCAGTGAGGCCTTAATGGATCCTGGAATGGTTATGGAGATGGATACCTATTTACCTTAATGTAAAAACCTGTAGTACAGATATTCCAGTAGGTGCTGATCACTGTCTCTTTTTTCCTATTTGACTAAGTCCCCTGTTACCAAGAAACTGAGTCAATTTTTTAAGCAATGGAATACTGGCACTTTGAAGTCCACAGTAATCACTTAAAACTGAAAGAAACTTATTTTCAGATGATAGAAATATATTTTTTATATTAAAATGCTGCTTGATAAAGGACCACTTGAGAGTCCAGGAGTTCGAGACCAACCTGGGCAACATAGTGAGATCCTGTCTCTACAAATAATCCAAAATTAGCTGGGCATGGTGGTACGCACCTGTAGTCCCAGCTACTTGGGAGGCTGAGACTGGAGAATTGCTTGAGCCCAGGAAGTCAAGGCTGCACTAAGCCATGACTGCACCACAGCACTCAGCTTAGGCAACAGAGTGAGAATCTGTCTCAGAAAAAGAGGGAAAATGGAATCACATTAAAAAAAAAATGCTGCTAGAGAACTTTTAAGGGGCTACAAATTAAGGTAACCATGAATAAATGAAAGTTTTACTTGAACACTGAGAAAAGTTGACTTTCAAAACATGAGAATGCCAAAATATTAAAGAAAAACAACAATGAAGATGAATAATGTAATAATATTAATGATTAAGGGGTAAGAGCAGTATTTTAGCTGGTCATTGGCTAATATACACCTCAGTTTACATAGAACTCTGACTCTGCACATGGTAACTACAATGTACTCTCTAAGTTAGTGCTAATTTTAAATAGTAAGATATCTATATGAATAAAATAATTTCTTCTTCATTAACCTAATTAAGTTTGAACATATGGCTGTTCCAAGGCCATTTATCTTCAAACAGTGGTAATTTATTAAGCTAAGCTTTCATTAAGGAATACACATAATGGTCATTCCAGTGAATCACCTCACTTTATTGACAAATCAACCTCAGACACCTTTTGGTTGGTGAGACTGCACCAAACAATTTTTAGCAGTTACCAATTCATTGTGGAATACTCACAAACACCATTAATTGCTGAAACATGATGCATGTAATAAACTAAGTGAAAATCTGTAGTGAAGTTGTTAACTCATGTCTCCAGTGTTCTATACAAGTATGAGATATTTTACTATAATTGAGAATACTTTATGCCTATTTATGAGAGATGTGGGGTAAACATAGGCATGATCATACTGTTTACTATCAAATCAAATCATGGGTTCCACAAAGTGCTGTCATTTAAAAAAATGGTTCTTTTTCCCTTTTAAAATAGTTTAACTATAAAACTGAAAGAGTTCATCATGAGGGAAAAAACAAAGGTTTGATGGTATTCTTTAAGTAAAAAGAACTATTTACACACAGCCACATACAAAAACCCACTTTCACTCTGGGATTTAAGAGACCTCAGGAGAAAAATAACAGCTATTAAAAAATAGTTGTGAAGAAAAGTGTCACAACGATACCAAATACATGATAATTTAAAGGGAAATACTAATTTCCTAAGACAAAATTTAGAGTCTTTTTTAAGTTTACAAAATAAGGGAAACTTTATTAACCAAAGATGGGTATGATGCTTAAGTTTCACATAAAGTAAATCTATCTTGCTTATTAGCTTTACATTCCAAATTTAAAATCAAAGGATAATCTGATCCATAATAAAAAGTTCCCTTCCATCTATAAAGATCAATAATGAAACTTTAACATATAACATGCTGTATACAGCCAATTATTTTGTGATTTGTTCTAGAAATTTGGAGACTGAAGTGAGTTTAAGGGTTCCCTGGAACTAGAAGCATTAGAGAGATAACAGACTCAATATTAATTGTGCTGTATCAATAAATTAACCTAATGCTCTTTAAATATCATTCTTTAGAAACTCTGAAAGAAACAAAATTAACAACAAAGGAAAACTGGGCAAAGTGACAAAATTCTATCCTGACTTTCCAGAAGACCAAATTTCAATATATAGTTTAAATGAAGTAAAATGCTAGGCCTAAAGTCAAAACTAAAACAGTAAGTTTAAATCCAAAAAAGACTGGCATATTCATTCAAAGAAAGGTACTAAAATCTTGACTTTAAAGGAAGAAAAGTTTCCAAATAAACCAAGGGTTGATGTAGCTGTTACACAGAATAATATTTTATTGACTAATCCATCATAAGCACTTGGAACAGTGTCCATCACCTAAAAAACATTTAAATAAATATATGTTGAATAAATGAATAAATGAGTAAGTGACTAATAATGTGATCTTGCACTTGAGGTTACTTACAGAAAATTAAATTAAAAAGTTTCCTTTAAAAAAGGAACTACAGAATAAGTTCTGGAGAGGGACAATATTAAGAAATCCCCAAACCCTCCAATTTATAATAAAATAGCACTATCCAAAGAATTTTTTAAACTCATGCAACATTTCATGCAAACAAAATT
The DNA here is from genome assembly GCF_007565055.1 of Rhinopithecus roxellana. Taxonomy (NCBI): domain Eukaryota; kingdom Metazoa; phylum Chordata; class Mammalia; order Primates; family Cercopithecidae; genus Rhinopithecus; species Rhinopithecus roxellana. The sequence goes on along the minus strand of NC_044551.1, from coordinate 131,832,970 downwards.
ATCTATATGCAAAGTGTGCCTTAAATGAATTACTTTCAGCAAGTATCCCAGATTCTTATATATCATAAAATCATAAAGTCGTCAGGGACAGCAAAGATCTTCCAATCTAGTCCAACCACCATTTCACACATGATTACAATCTCTTCGTTTTAAAGCTTAATATTTTGTGGTTTACATTTAAAAAACAGGGGTTTGTGTTTTTTCTTTTTTTTTTTTTGACAATTTGAGTCTCAGAACAAATCTCAAACTTTTTCACTCTGAAATGGCAAAATGTGCAAAATTCAAAAAAATGTTCTGCCAAAAAGGGAAGGAGCAGTGTTATGAAACAGGATGCACCAGGAATGAATTTAGGAATGTGTAGAGGAAACAACATACTATGTGTAGAAATAAGACATATTTTTAAAAACCAAGAAATATTTAAAGAGACAGTGAATGTTTAATGTAACAAAAATTTCACTGGTTTACTACAAATAAATAAAAATAAATTATTCCAGTGAAATGAGAAAGGGTACAGGTAAGGGTAATCCTTTTAATTGAGTCATCATTTTCAAAGAGACTAGAAATCGGTACTTTTTTCATTTATACTGAAGAGTATTCTTTATAAGAACTACTGTGCAGAATGAGATGAGGTATACTAATAAGCATTTAAAATTATCACTATCAACACAAAAAACCTTAACATTTAAACTTATCACAGTCAACCCAAAACTAAAGTTTTCTTCTGAATTAAAAACTATTTTACTTGGAAATAAACATTTGAAATAAACATTTCTTTAAAATTTGACTTACTGGAATAGATATTTTTTTCAAATTACAATCCTTTTCCAGGAGCTCATATACATACTTCGTGATGATCTAAGTAGGAAAGAAATAACACATTAAGATCCAATGTAATCCATTATCAAAACTGACATAAATTTTGGTAAATGATTGCAAGTTATTGCTCTGAGTAAGTATCTCTTCATCTTGGAATGCTTTTATACTATATTAAGAGACTCTTAATTACCCATAATGGTTTACTTCCTGCTGCTGTATGAATAACTATGAACCTTTGTATTAAGGGTTGGGACCAATTAATACACATCAACAAAAATATATATGACTTTCTCTTTTTCAAGAGAATACTCTAAAAGTATATTTTCTTTTTTCGGTGTTTCTAAAATTTGTTTCCCCTATTATTTTCCTACAGGCATTATATTTAATATATTAATGGCACCTTAGTGACTCTGAATCTCAACACCTCTTTTGTGTTCACTGAATCGAGGAGGAAAAAGTCAGAGGTATTCTCAACAGAAAAGGAAAACTCATCCAGAAAGTCAGGGACCTGTCAGTATCACTGCTTATGCCAGGAAGAAGCACAGTTCCTCTAGATGTCCATGTTCTAATTCCTGGAACCTGTGAATAAGTTATGTTACATATTAAATGAATCAACAGATATAACTAAAGTTTAGAACCTTGAAATGGCGAGATTTTCTAGGATTATCTGGGTGGTGTATGTCTTTAAAAGTAGAAGATTACAGAAGAACAGTGGGTCAGAGAGATGCAAAGTGACTCAACTGGCTATTGCTGGCTTTCAACATGGAGGAAGGAGACAAGCCAAGAAATGTGGTAGCTTTTATAAAGTCGAACAACCTTCAGTTTACAGCAGTAGGAAAATGAGACCTCAGTCCTACAACTGCAAGGAACTGAATTTGGCCAGCAACCCTCATAAGCAGTAAACAAATTCTCCCCTAGATCCTAAAAACAGCTTGTTCACACCTTGATTTTAGCCCAGTGAAACTCATATGGGACTTCTGACCTACAGAATTGTTAAGATAATAAATTCATGTTGCTTTAAGCCTCTAAATTAATAGTAATTTGTTATAGCAGCAAAAGAAAATTAACATACTATTTCTATTAAGGAAGGCAAAGAGTAAGGAAAGAGACATCTGGAATAAAAACAAATATTAAATAGGTGGTACTAATGGTCACTTTAAGGAATGTTTCTTCACTCCAAAATGTCTTAAGTTATCTATGCAAAATACCTCAGAGAATAATTTTAGCAGAAACATAATTAAAAGTCAAATTTTATGAAACAAAATCACAGGATGATTTTTTTAGAAAATTAAGATGTCAATTGCTTTGGTGCTGTATTCGTAATCTAAAATAGATTCTTTATCCTGCTTTCTTCAAGGAGTCCAAAATTCTTTCTTCTATGTATACGTATTCATTTCATTTTAGAAACAGTATATTAGATGTATGCTAGAACAGCTTTATCTTGGCTGGTAACAGTAATTTCAAAAGCTATGATACTACGTTAGAACTAGGTAATAAAATGCTAGTTATTAAACTAATAGTATTCTTATGTTTCAACATAGCAGTTAAAATTATGTTGATTATACTTTCACTGGGAGGTAGTGGTACTGTAGACTTATAAGAGTAAACTAAAAATGTGGAGGTTCAGACTAAACATACGTATAAAGTTACATAATGACCTGTTGCTTTAAGAGAAATAGATTAAATAAGATTGGCAAAATGAGTGGTTTAACATTTCTGAAAATACTCTACTATCTATGAAATCACAAAATATCCTTACATTTGAAGTAACAACAAAACCAATGAAACTTAATCCAAATGAATTCTACCACCATGCAAAATACTTGACACATAATCTGAGATTTAAAAATTTAAATACTACTGACCTTACAAAAAGAAAAAAGCTGAACAAACTAAAAGTCAACAGCTCTTACTAGATCCATCAGTTAATCCTCAATGTTTATACTACAGGATAATATAAAATAATCCAAAACTCAAAAATTGCTTATTTAGCTTTGAAATACACGATAGAGCAAGTCTGGAATTTGTAACACATTAAACCAAGTAATAAAACTATATATCAAGTAAGAGTTAGGGAAACACTACCTAACTTGCCTAATTTGCTTTGATCTCCAAATCCTTAACACAGGAAAAAAGCAACCATAGATGAAATCGTCTATCTTATAGGCAATTCTCCGCGTTCAGCATGCTCTCCTCAGATCTAGTCATCCTCCAAAATACAGACCACATGTCAACTCCTTCAGGTAACTCTCACGGCCTCATCCCAACCCTCCAAGGTATGGCAGTGTCTCAACCTCTGTTTTCCTCTGGACATGACTGAATATCATTGTCTAACATACTACTCAAATATCGTTACCTGTCTGTTACACATTTACTTATAGAACACTATAATTTCGGTCTCCTACCTTTATTCCTTCTTGTATTCACAGGATACTCTGGGAAACAGAAGATACTTAAAATTGTACATGAATTCTCCTCTCTGTCCATCCTGTCTACATCTTTTGAGGGAGATACAAGTTCAAGATTTAAAAAAAAAAAAAAAAAAAGTTTTCTAATTGCTAAATCAAGGCTTAGGAAGAAAGCATCAAGGACTCATTCATTGCCTTCCAGATTGCATAGAACTGCACTCTGCATTTAGAAAAATCAAAAAATGAAAAGATAATTTCAAAAAGGAGATGAAAAAAGTATTTCTTTCCAAATGTCATCTGTGTTCAAATGTTCACTAGGAGCTGTGTTTATAGATGGAAAAAAAAAGGCTTAAGAGACTACGCAGGCTCTAAAATTATGTTTTCATTCTAATAAGAAACAGAGAACTTCCGTTGTCTGGTCTGATGTATATAGAGCTTGGAAGTAGGTACTACTGACCTTACAAAAGAAAAAAGGCTGAAAAAACTGAAAGTCAACAACTCTGATTAGATCCATCAGAGAAATGAGGCCACAGAGCAAACTGCTTCCCTGAAAATGGAGAGACCAGACAAGCAGATATAAAATGAGTTTACAGGGTACCTCAGCTGAAGCCAGTACTAATGTAAGAACACTTTAAACTGCAATGAAGGAACTGCTGGCGGGGTGGGGACTAGCTTAAGAGTTAAAAACTAGGAGGAGGTTCAACCTTAAGCGGGAGTGGACAAATTTTTATGAGTTCTATTCCAGGAGGGCTACCAGGTTCTCACTATGAAGACTACATAAAAACTCTCTTATTTCTGGCTGGGGAAGGGAAAAAGTAACCATTTAAAAATACTCCAGAGCTCTCTATTGTTTTTAATAATGCCTGAAATAGTTCAAGAGAAACTATTTTATCAGAACTTAGCTGACCTGGGGGGAAGGGAAATGCCCAACTCCAGCTCACTTAAGAGATGAGACCTAAGAGTGGACTATAGAATATCTCCCCATCTACCCTAAGTTACCATCATATCAATAGAGTCCCTATAAATACCAGGGGATTACAACTAAAATAACTCTAAGATTCAGGCCCTTTTTAAGGACCCTAGAAAAACCCAAAGACAACAGAGGAGACAAAAACAAAAAGCCTCTGACATGCAGCTAAAGCAAACAATAAACACAACCTAATGCCTAGCCAAATAAACATAAAATCTCGCACTAAAGACCTATTTATTTCAGTTCCTTTCACCTTATATATAATAGCAGGCTTTCAACAAGTAATTACCAGGCTGCTAAAAGGCAAAAACAGACAAACAAAACCCCCATGATCTGAAGAGACAAACCAAACATCAGAACTAGACTCAGATACGGCAGAGATAGTGGAATCATCAGACTAGGAATTTAAAACAACTGTAATATGATAACGCTTTACTGGAAAAAGTGCACCACATACAGAACAGATGGGTAACGTAAGGAGAAACATGGAAACCAAGGTACAATCCAAAGGAAATGTTAGATCAAAACCACTGTAACAAAAATGAAGACTGGGTTTGATAGGCTGATTAGTAGACTGGACACGGCCAAGGAAAGACTCAATGAGCTTGAAGATAAGTTAATGGAAATGCTCAAAATGAAAATGCAAAGAGAAAACAAGAATGAAAAGACAATACAGAATATCAGAGAATAGAGGGGCAATTACACAAGGTGTAACTTATGCATAATGAGAATACAAGAAGGAGAAGACAGAAGAAACAGAGAAAATATTTGAAGCAATAATGGCTGAGAATATTCCAAAATTAATGACAGACAAAAAATAACAGATCCAGGAAGTGAAGGGAACATCAAGCTGGATAAATAAAACCAAACAAACAAAAAAACCTATACCTTGCCAAAGTGAAAATCTTAAAAGAAGCTGGTGGGGGAAGGGTGAAAATTTACTTACAGAGGAAAAAGGATCAGAATTACATTGGACTTCTCTTACAAACTATGGAAACAAGAAGACAGAGGAGTGAATTACTCAGTGTTGAAAGAAACCCCACCAACCCAGAATTCTGTATCCTGCAAAGTTAACCTTCAAAAAGTGAAGAAGAAATAAAGACTTTCTGAGGCAAATACAAGTTTAGGGAATTTTTTCTTTTTTCTTTTTTTTTTTCTTTTTTTTTTGCCAGTAGATCTGCCTCACAAGAAACATTAAACCTTATTTCAGAGAAAACAAAAATTACAGGGGTCAGGAATTTGGATCAACACAAAGAAACAAGAGTGTTAGACAAGAAAGAAATGAAGGTAAAATAAAATATTTTATTATTCTTATTTGATCTAACAGATAACAGTTTGTTTAAAATAATAACAGCAACAATGTATTTTGTGATTACAGATAAGCAGAATGAATGTCAGCAATGTTATAAGTGACAAGAGAGAAGAACTGATTATACTGTTATAAGGTACTTTGTGCTACACATGAAGAGGTGTAGTGTCTAGTGTCATCTGAAAGAAACACTGGAAAGAAAAATCTACTACACCTGGCAATTTTCCTGAATTTCTTCTGATTCCTAAGAAGTTGCCATAAAGATAAAAGTTAAGTGAATCCACAATGGAAGTGGCAGAAAAATAATTTTAAGATTATATATTCATGGAATAAATCTCCTGACTACTAATCCAGTAATGCCCTCAAGGAATTAAGAGTCTGACTCTAATTTTTCTAGCTCTGAGTTTCTGCATGTAGGGATTAAAGAAAATTGTTAAAAGGAGAGCAGGGATGATCAATGAAATAAAACACAGAAATAAGGAAAATGAAGTATAATAAAAATCACTTCTCCATGGAACACTTCCAACAGAAGGGTTATATTCATCCTACTATGAATTTACTTTTGACATTTATTAAGCACTTACTATGTGCTTATCATGTTCCTCATTCATCTCAGCATTACTTCTGGTCTTTAATTAAATAAGAAGCCAGCAATGATAACCTTTAGTCCACTAACAGCACTGAAATTATTCTAGCTGGTTATAATTTAAGGAGGTGGGGAAAAGTGACATTAAGAAGCCTCCTAGAAGGTACTACAGATCCTGGAAATAAAATGTAATACATAATATATATTACTGCATAGGTAAGGTAAATAATATAAATATTTTAACTAAACACAAACAAAGTTTATTTTATTACCAGATATTCAAGCTTTCATTCTTTCTTCCTCAGAAGAAAATCTCTCAATAGTAACAAACTAAATTTGGACTTATTGATTCATAGCAATAACAATTTTTATTTTACAACTTTATTAACTACATAAGATTAAAAAAAAAAAAAGTCTATATTAGGCCTATTAGGAGATTAAGAACATCAGCCCAAGACATAAAACACCAATACCCATACATCACCAGTCATACCCATCCCTATAGATGACACGTCAATGCTAAGAGAATCCTGACTTTAAATGTACACATGGATGAACTGAACCAAAAGAGAAACTCTAAAATATTTAAATATATCTGTAAAATTTTTATGCCTCTTTCAACCAAGAAAACAGACTCAGTAAGTACCTGAATTAGTAAAATATGAACTAAAACATTAAAAGAAATATTTTTTAAAAGTTTCTAAACATATGAAACATTTTAAAAGAAAAATAACTTTTAAATGCTTAAAATATTTAAAAATAAACCCTTTTTTCCGTGCTTGTATAGCAGTAAGTATACCTACCTGTTACGTGGAACACTGGGGTTTGATTCTCCCCACAACCAAAAAAAGAAAAGAAACAATTTGTAAAGAGCCTTAGGATAATAAACCATTGCCTAGTAGAAATCTGGTTCTAAATGGCAGAATGAAATTAAGTCATTTATAATGAGTATACTTAAATGATAATAACACTCTGTTTTCTGCTTGAAATAATTACATACATCATGTTTACATTAAATGGATACTTACAAAACAGTTGAAAATAGTTTACTTTTACATAAGCATCTTCTTTTAACATTATTCATTTGCTTAGGAAGCCCTGATTTCACAAATGAGCCCAAAGGAGTCAGAACAGGCAATCTGACTTATCACACTACTGTATATCACAAATGTAAATGAAGTTTGATATTATAAGCTCTTACTATATTGAAAGTTTAAAAATATTTTGAGGATAAACTTTCGCTTTTAACACAATATTTAGCTGGGCATGGTGGCTCACACCTGTAATCCCAGAACTTTGGGAGGCCGAGGCAGGTGGATCACCTGAGGTCAGAGGTTCAAAACTAGCCTGGCCAACATGGCTGTTTCTACTCTACTAAAAATACACAATTAGCCAGGCATGGTGGTGCATGCTTGTAATCCCAGCTACTTGGGAGGGTGAGGCAGGAGAATCACTTGAACCTGGGAGGCGGAAATTGCAGTGAGCTGAAATAGTGCCATTGCACTCCAGCCTGGGCAACAAGAGCAAGACTCCATCTCAGTAAATAAATAAATAAATAAAACAAAAATACAATATTTATTCCATCTATTCTGTGTTACTCAGTTTCACTTTGCTCATTATGAGTAATAAAAATACAATTTAAAATCCCCATACCATTTATTTTGAGAGGCAGAGGCTTCAATATCTTTGTATTCAGTATGTAACTTAATAATTGGTTGGATTCCTCAATTTAAAATATACCAATAAATAGGGGATAGTGCCCCATCAGGTCTCAGGAGCAGAAGGGAGGCAGATCTCACTCTTAGAAATCTAATCCTTGGCATGGTCTGCCACTGAAGGAGTAGGGAGCGAATCCTGCCAAAGTCCTCCCTGGGTCAAAGGAAATGCAAGAATAGTGCCAGCTGCTGAAGGAATCACCCACCAAAGCCTCTGAATGGACAAGGATGGGGGAAGTAATCTCTCGCCTCCCTGCCCCTTTTCTCAGATCACTGTTGTGGACTTAGCAAAGGCTTTTCCTGCCAGGGTTTATGAGCATGGACTTAAAGAGACAACTTCTTGAGTTTCTCCAGTGGCTCCACCCCTACTGAAGGTGAACACTGGCTAGGGGAGGGTGCTTTTCACACTTCTCCATTGCCTCTGCTCCTGCACCCACAACCAGCTCTTAAAATTAAGTGCTACCTACTGACTGTAGCCTAAAATACACGACCAAACAAAATCACATTGCTAAAACAAGCAACATCTGAGAAAGCCAGTTAACAAGCCTATCTATATCCAAGAAACCCATATAGAGCCTTGGCACTCTTAAAGCACCCAGAAACAAATCCAATCAATCTCAAACAATACATACCACAGTCATACCCACAAGGGAAAAAAGAATACCAAATGAAGACGCCCCATCCAAATGATAGCAAACTAAAAAAAAAAAGAGAAGTATCTCTTTAGATGAGAATGAACAGTGCAAGAACTTTGGCAATACAAAAAGCCAGAGTGTTTCATCATCTCTAAATGATCCCACTAGTTTCCCAGCAATGTGTCCTAACCAGAATAAAAAATTCTGAAATGACAGAGAATTCAGAATATGGGTGGCAAAGAAATTGAATGAGACCCAGGAGAAAGCTGAAATCCAACACGAATAAATCGGAAAAACAATTCAGAAACTGAAGATGACACAGCTGCTATATTAAGAAAGAACCAAACAGAACTTCTGGTATTGAAAAATTCACTACAGGGGGCTGGGTGTGGTGGCTCACACCTATAATCCTAGCACTTTGGGAGGCCAAAGCAGGAGGATCTCTTGAACCCAGGAGTTCAAGACCAGCTGGGCAACATAGGGATACCCTATCTCTTAAAAAAAAGAGAGAGAGAGAAACTCACTACAGGAATTTCTTTTTCTTTTCCTTTTTGAGACAGCCGTGCTCTGTCGCCCGAGCTGGAATGCAGTGGCATGATCATAGCTCACTGCAGTCTCAAACTCCTGGGCTCAAGTGATCTTCCTACTTCAGCCACCGAAGCAGCTGGGACTACAGGTGCATGTCACCATGCCCAGACAATTTTTAATTTTTTTTTTTTTTTGTAGAAACCAGGTCTCACTATGTTGGTCAGGCTGGTCTTGAACTCCCTGAACTTACACAATCCTCCCGACTTGGCCTCCCAAAGTGTTAGAACTACTAACGTAATTCTAACGTGAGTAGTTCTAGGCGTGAGCCACTGTGCCCAGCCAGGAATTTCAAAATACAATTGGAAGTCTTAACAACATAATACATCAAGCAGAAGAAGGAATCTGAGAGCTCAAAGACGAGCCCTTCCAAGTTAACCCAGACAAAAATAAACAAAAAATAATTGTAAAAACTGAATAAAGCCTTCAAGAAATATGGGATTACGTAAAGTGACCAAATCTATGACTTACTGGCATTCCTGAGTGAGAAGAGAAAGTAAGCAACTAGGAAAACATATTTGAGGATATAATTAAGAAAAGTTTATCTAATCTTGCTTAAATTGGTCAACATGCAGATACAAGAAATCCAGAGAACTCCTGCAAGATACTATATGAGATGACGTTCCCCAAGACACATAGTCATCAGACTATCCAAAGTCAATGCAAAAATTCTTAAAAGGCAGCTATGGAAAAGAATCACATCACCAATGAAAGAAAACCCATTAGATTAACAGCAGATTCTCAGCAGAAACTGTATAAGCCAGAAGAGATTGGGGACCCATTTTTAGCGTTCTTTAAGAAATGAAATTTCTGCCAAGAATTTCATATCCCATCCAACTAAGCTTCATAAACAAAAGAGAAAGTTGTTCCCAGACAAGCAATCACTAAAGGAACTGATCACTATTAAAAAATGCTTATGGGGTAACTGAACATGGAAATGAAAGAGTGATACTTTGCTACCACAAAAGCACATGCAAGCACATAGCCTATAGACCCAATAAAGCAACTACACAATTGAGACTACCATGCAACTAGCTAACGACACCACACAGAAAGAAAACCTCAAATATCAATATTAACCTTGAATGCAGTGTATACACTCCACTTAAAAGACACTGAATGGCAAACTGAATGGAAAAACAAGACCCATCCTTCTACTGTCTTCAAGAGAGCAATCTCACATGTAATGACACACAAAGGCTCAAAGTAAAGATCTATCTATACAGAAAGATCTTTCTCAAAGTAAAGATCTTTCTATAGAGAAAGATGTATCATGCAAGTAAAAACAAAAAAGGGCAGAGGTTGTTATTCCTGTATCAGATAAAATAGACTTTAACAATGAAAAGGACAAAAAGTAATATTACATAATGATAAAGGGTTCTATTCAACAAATAAATAGGCATCCAACATTGGAGCACCCACATTTATAAAACAATTACTTCCAGACCTAAGAAAAGACTTATATAGCCACACAATAAGAGAATAATTTAACACCCCACAAAAGTTATTAAACAGATCATCAAGGCAGAAAACAAACAAAAATCTGAACTTAAATTTGACACTTAATTAATTGAACCTAATAGACATCTATAGAATACTCCACCCAACAACAACAAAATATATATTATTCTCATCTCCACACAGAACATACTTCAGCATTTTCCACATGCTTGGTCATAAAACAAGTCTTGGTAAATTTTTTGAAAAAACTGAATTAAAAAATAAAATAAAAAATGAATCATAAGCAACATCGTCTCAGACCATGGTGGAATAAAAATAGAAATCAACACCATGAGGAACTCTCAAAACCACACAAACTATATATGAAAATCATTACATAAAAGTCTTGAATGACTTCTGGATAAACAATGAAATTAAAGCAAAAATCAAAAAATACTTTTAAACAAACAAAAATAGAGACACAACACACACCTCTGGGAAGTGGCAAAAGCATTAAGAGGAAAGTTTATAGTGCTAAATGACTGCATCAAGAAAACAGAAAAATCTTGGCCAGGTGTGGTGGCTCATGCCTGTAATCCCAGCACTTTGGGAGGCTGAGGCAGGCAGATCACGAGATCGGGAGATTGAGACCATCCTGGCTAACACAATGAAACTCTGTCTCTACTAAAAAAATACAAAAAATTAGCCGGGCGTAGTAGCGAATGCCTGTAGCCCCAGATACTCGGGAGGCTGAGGTAGGCGAATGGCTTGAACCTGTGAGGCGGAGCTTGCAGTGAGCCAAGATCGCACGGCTGCACTCCAGCCTGGGGGACGTAGCGAGACTCCATCTCAAAAAAAGAAAGAAAGAAAATAGAAAAATCTCAAAATTAATAACCTATCCTTGCACTAAGAGAACTAGGAAAACAAGAACAAACTAAATTAAAAGCTGGTAGAAGAAATAAAGAATTAAAATCATAGCAGAACTAAATGAAATTGAGACCCCAAAAAACCATCCAAATGATCAACAAAATAAAAAAAAAGCGGTTCTTTGAAAGATAAATAAAATTGATAAACTGTTAGCTAGATTAAGAAAGAAAATAAATCTATGCACAATCAGAAATGACAAAGATGACATCACAATTGATCCCAGAGAGATACAGAAGATCCTCAGACATCACAATTGATCCCAGAGAGATACAGAAGATCCTCAGAGACTACTATATACATCTCTATGGACACAAACTAGAAAATCTAGAGGAAATGGATACATTCCCTGAAACATACAACCTCCCAAGATAGAATGAGGAAGAAACAACAATCTTGAACATATCAATAGCAAGTAATGAAATTGAATCAGTAATTTAAAAAAACTACCAACCAAAAAAAGCCCTGGAACAGATTGATTCACAGCTGAATTCTATCAATTCTACCAGATATGCAAAGAGTTAGTACCAATCCTACTGAAACTATTACAAAAAGTCAAGGAGGAGGGACTCCTCCCTAACTCCCTATCCCAACCTGGCAAAGATACAATAAGAAAAGAAAACTACAGGTCAATATCCCTAATGAACAGAGACCAAACAATCCTCAACAAAATACTAGCAAATCGAAACCAGCAGCACATCAAAAAGTTAATTCACCATGATCAAGTGGGCTTTATTCCTGGAATGCAAGGATAGTTCACCATATGCAAAAGGATTCATTACAAAAAAGAATTAAAAACAAAAAAACATTTTTTGTTATTTATTGTTATTGAGATGATCATTCATCTCAATAGACACAGAAAAATGCTTTCATTAAAATCCAACATTCTTCATGATAAAAACCTTCAACAAACTAGCCATCGAAGGAACATATCTCAAAATAATAAGAGTCATCTATGAAAAACACACACCCAATATCATACTGCACAGGCAAAAGTTTGAAGTATTCTCCCTAAGAAGATGTCCAGTCTCATCCCTCCTATTCAAGATAGTACTGAAAGTCCTAGCCAGAGCAATCAGGCAAGAGGAAGAAATAAAACGTATCTGATATAGTTTGGTTCTGTATCCCCACCTAAATCTCATCTCGAATTTTAATCCCCACCTCTCAAGGGAGGGAAGTGATTACATTATGGGGGGCAGTTTCCCCCTTGCTGTTCTCATGACAGTGAGTGAATTTTCACGAGATCTGATGGTTTCATTAACAGGAGTTTTTCCTGTGCTCTCACATGCTTGAACTTCTCTCTTCTGCTGCCATTTGAAGAAGGTCCTTGCTTCCCCTTTGCCTTCTGCTATGACTGTAAGTTTCCTGAGGCCAATTAAAACCCTTTCCTTTATAAATTACACAGATTTGGGTATTTCTTTGTAGAAGTGTGAGAATGGACTACTACAACATCTAAATAGGAAAAGAGAAAGTCACATTATCTCTTTTCATTGCTGATATGATTCTATACCTAGAAAACCCTAAAGATTCCACCATATGACTCCTAGACATGATAAGCGACTTTAGCAAACTCTCAGGACAGAAAATCAACACACAAAAATTAGCATTTCTATATACCAATAACATTCAAGCTGAGAACCAAATTAAGAATGCAATCCCATTTACAACAGTTACCAAAAAAAAAAAAAAAAAAAATCTAAAAATACACCTAACATAGGAGGCAAAAGATCTCTACAAAGAGAACTGCAAAACACTGCTGAAAGACTCATAGATGACAAAAACAAATGGAAAAGAATTTCATGCTAATGAGTTGGAAGAATCAATATCATTAAAATATTTATATTGCTCAAAGCAATCTATGGATTCAATGACATTCCTACCAAATTATCAATGTCATTTTTCACAGAATTAGAAAAAGCTATTCTAAAATTCACATGGAACCAAAAAGGAGACCAAATAGTCAAGCCAATCCTAAGCAAAAAAAAGAAAAAGAAAAAAAATCAAGCAGGAAGTATCACATTACCTGACTTCAAACCATACTACAAGGCTACAGTAAACAAAACAGCATGCTGCTGGTACAAAAATAGGTACATAGGCCAATGGAACAGAATAAAGACCCCTGAAATAAAGTCACACACCACCAACCAACTGATCTTCAACAAAGTCAGCAAAAACAAACAACAGGGAAAGGATACCCTATTCAACAAATGGTGCTGGGAAAATTGGCTAACCATAAGCAGAAAAATAAAACTCGACCCCTACTTCTTACTATATAGAAAAATTAACTCAAGATGGATTAAAGACTTACATGTAAGACCTCAAACTAAAAATCCTAGGAGAGAACCTAGGAAATACTCTTCCAGATGGTGGCCTAGGCAAATAATTTGTGACCAAGTCCTCAAAAGCAAATGCAACAAAAACAAAAATTGACAACTGGGACCTAATTAAACTAAAGAGCTTCTGTGCTACAAAAGGAAACTGTCAACCGAGTTAACTGACAATCTACAGAACAGAAGAAATTATTTTAAAATTATGCATCTGACAAAGGATTAATATCCAGAATCTATAAGGTGCTTAAACTATTGAACAACCAAAAAACAAATAACCTCATCAAAAAGTGGGCAAAGGTCCACTTTTGAACAGTTCTCAAAAGAGATACACAAGCAGCCAACAAGTATGAAAAAAATGCTCAAATCACTAATCACCAGAGAGATGCAAATCAAAGCCACTATGAGATACTTTATCATACTATTCAGAACGGTTGTTATTCAAAAGTTAGAAAATAAAAGATGTTGGTGAGGCTGCAGAGGAAAGGGAACACTTACACACTGTTGGTGGGAATGTAAGTTAGTCAGCCCCTGTGGAAGGCAGTTTGTTGATTTCTGAAAGAACTAAAAACGGACTTAGCACTCAAACCAGCAATCCTATTACTGTGTATACAACCAAAGAAAAATAAATCATTCTACCAAAAAGATACCTGCACTCATATGTTTATTGTAGCACTACTCACAATAGCAAAGACAGAGTCAACCCAGGTGTCCACCAATAGTGTGGATTGAATAAAGAAAATGTGGTACACATACACGATGGAATACTATGCAGACAGAAAAAAGAATGAAAACACGTCCTTTGCAGCACCATGGATGCAGCTGAAGACCATTATCCTAAGTGAATTAATGCAGAAACAGAAAACCAAATACTACATGTTCTCACTTATAAGTGAGAGCTAAACACTGGGTACACATGGGCACAAAGATGGGAACAATAAACACTAGGGAATCCAAAAGTAGGGAGGGAGGGAGGAAAGAAGGGAAAGTCAGGGTTGAAAAACTACCTATCAGGTACTATGTTCACTAGTTGGGTGATGAACTCATTAGAAGCCCAAACCTTAGCATCATGCAATATACCTGTGTAACAAACCTGCACATGTACCCCCTGAATCCATAATTTAAAAAATACATAAAATATTCTTTCTATATTACAAAAAATAAAATGTACCAAGACTATAGATACCAGTGGCTGGAACGGGTGGGTTGGGGGTTGGGGGTGGGATGAAGAGATGGTAGTTAATGGAAACAAACATACAGTTAGATAGAAAGTAAAAATTCTAATGTTTGATAATAGAGTAGGGCAATTATGGTTAGCAATAACATACTGCATGTTAAGTAGCTAGAAGAGAGTACTTAAAATGTTCCTAACACACTGAAATGGTCAAGGTGACGGATACCCCAGATACCCTATCTTGATCATTACACATTCTATGCATATAACAAAGTATCACAAGTACCCCATAAATGTGTAAAATAATATGTATCAGTAACAGGAAATACAAATTTACAGCTTTTTAAAAACCAGTCTTACTCATTTCAACTCTAAACAGACCAACTGCAATTGGCAGAAGATTTTAGCTTTGAGCAATGACCTGATTTAAAATGTGTTTATCCCCAGTGCTGTATGTTAGGAGCATTCACAACGTGTAATATTTACCTTTAGGGCCAAGAAGTATACTATGGTTCAATGGAAACAAATTTCATATTACACCAGCAACATAATGTAGCATTTCTATAAATACTAAAAGTTAATAAGCAAGTGAAACCTATATATTCAACTTAATATTACAGATTAATTTTACATTTTACAAAATGGGAAATTTTATCACTATTATTGATTAACCAAAAAAAGCAAATACTGATGCTCAAATATTAAATAACCACCCTTGAAAAATATCAAATTTTGATATTTTTACAAAAAAACCCTGCATGCATAATTAGGCTTACTTTCTACTTTTTCCTGTTCTTAACGTTTTAGATGAATGTCTTATATATTACATTAAAATTTAGTTTTATTGTTTTTAACTCATGCTGGCAAGTTTAATTCTTTGTAGTTACTGAATCATTTTATCCTGTACCTTTTATTTATCTTGCTTTTTCTATGTTTCTTTCTTTCTCTTCCTATCTTTTAATAGGTTAAGTTTTCTTTATTTCTCACTCTCTGGTATAAAAGTGATATATTCTGGTTCTGTTCCTCTAGTGACATTCTTATAGTTTTAACATGAATATTTAGCATACTTACATCTAAAATTAATCCCTCTCTTTTTTTCTTGAATAGTTCAAAGACTTTAGAGAGATCTACCCCATCTTTTTAATGCATCTTACCTCCCTCATGTTATTTTTAAATAGCATATTTTTCTACCTTGGCTTTGTATTTGCTGTTTATTATTGTTGTTGCTTTATATAGCTAAAGTTCCTTTACACTGCTCACAGGCTTACCAATTCCACTGCTCAGCATGCCTTCTTAGTTACATCTCACTTTCTTTCTTCTTATTAATTCAGTTTGCTTCTTTGGTAGCTCTTTAGCAAAAGGTAAACTGTCAGCCTTTGTCTGAAAATATATGTATCTGAACCTAATTTTGAATTATGGTTTTATTTGAGCATACAATTCTGGATCAATAGTTATTTCCTCTGGTGTCTTCTGGTATCCACAGGTGTTAATGTTTCAGCTGTCAGTCTAGCTGAGGTTGTAGATAATCAGGCTTCATTATCTGCTTGCTTTTATAATCTTCCCTATGCCTTTGATGTGCCAAAGATTCACTATAATACCTAGGTGTACGTTCAGTTTTATTAATCATCCTGAGGACTCAACGTAGTTCCTGAATCTTTTACCAATTCAAGACAATTCACAGATAATATTTCTTCAAATATTTCCTTACTCTTCCTTTTTCTAGAACTCCTATTAAATACATGCTAAACATCTTCATTCTACTATCCCTGTTATAAGCTCTCTTTCATATTTCCCATCTCTTTTTAAAATTTTTCTGAGCTATATACTAAGTAATTTTATTGAGATAAGTTATCTTCTAGTAGTTCAATTCTCCCTTCAGCTATGTCTAATCTTCTATTTAAGTAGGCTGTTGAATTTTAACTTTATTGACTATAATTTTGATTTACATACATTTCATTTGGTATTATTTAAAATCTATTTTTAAAAAATATTTTGTTAACCTTTTTAATGTTTTCAAGCATTTTAAATATTTATTTTAAGGTATTTGAATAAAGGTTCTATTATCAAAAGATAATATGCCTCTAGCTCTCCAATATAGTCATGTTTTAAAAAATAAGCTTAAGGCATACCACCTTCATATAGTTTTTCCCCTAAAACATTTCCCTTTCTCTGATTTCCTTTGTCAACCAAAGTCTACTCAGCAAATAATTATTCACTAGCTTTTACTTTTCTGATGGTCATATTTCTTTTTTTTTTTTTTTTTTAGACAGGGTCTCTACTTTGTCATCCAGGCTAGAGTGTGCAGTGGCGTGATCTCGGCTCACTGTAGCCTTGACCTCTGGGCTCTAATGATCCTCCCACCTCAGCTCCCCAAGTAGCTGGGACTACAGGCCTGCACCACCACGCCTGACTAATTTTTTGTATTTTTTGTAGAGATGGAGTTTCACCATGTTGCCCAGGCTAGTCTCAAACTCCTGAGCTCAAGTAATTCACCCATCTTAGCCTCCCAAAGTGCTAGGATTATAGGCGTGAGCGACCATGCCCAGTCCTGATTATTATATTTAAGTCTTATTTCCTCTGCTTGATGTAAGTTCCTTGAGAAGAAAGACTGTAGTTTTACTTAATCCTAACTCAAACAAAACCAAGTAGAACAATGTACTCAACAAATTTCTGTTGGTTTTTAAGTATTTTAAATCATTTTTTAATACATTAACAGAAACAGACTCTAAAAGAGATGCCTGAAACACAGATGATTTTCCATTTACCCTCCCAAATCTTTCTGGATATTTCTCAGTCCATAAGTTTGAGACTAAAATATTTAATATAATATTTAATAAACAATAACATATTTAATATACATGGTATTCTTAGATTTTAGGGTGAAAGGGTAGCTAATATGAACAGGCCCAAGCTTAATTTTGGGTATTTTATGATATTTTATTCAGTGTTTATATGTAAAAATACTGCAGCTAAAATCCAGCATGATTAAATCCAAAGTTAACTCATCTCACAATAAGTAATGAAGTTCATTACTAGATAATCTGAACATCTATAGTACTTCCACTGAAAGAAGCACTGAATAAAATACTGAAGTCTGCAGAGTACACCACTTCCACAGCCCCTCCAGTCTCTACTCCTTCCTAACAGCTAACTTTACCTCTCCAGATACAAATAGAAAACATTACCTAGTCACTTCACATTGCTAGGAGTGGTAATTCAGCATCCATTTCATGTTACTGGCCAAGAAGAGGAATAAAAGAGTCCTGGTCATCTCAAAAACAACAAAAAAAGTAATCTTCCTTTCAATATCTTCGGGCTGTGATATTGGGAATGCAATGAGAGGAAGGCAGAAAAAAAATCACCTATATTTCTTCCTCCTTTGTCAGGTCTCATTTTTCTGTTTCAGGGCTTCCTCTGAGTTTTAAAATTAAATTAAATTAAAAATTCCTTGCACTGATGTCAGTATGTACTCCTATTTTCTACTACACATACACACATATACAGATAAAATGGATATAAGTGTGTGTATATATATATATATATGCATCTTATTTACTTCTAAATTTACCTATCTTCAGAAAGCAAAAACTGTGAATATACATATATGTACATGCACAGACACACAAATATATGTGCCAAGGGCCTAAAAGCACTGGTATCACTAGTAATGCACAAATCTTGGGGTGGGGCAGGTGTTTGCATGTGCATGTGTCTAAACAGTCATGCAATACTTAGTGAAGGGGATATATTCTGAGAAATGCATAATTAGGTGACTTTGTCACTGTGTGAACATCAAGATTGTACTTACAGAAACCCAGACAGCACAATCTACTACACATCTAGGCTACATGGTATGGCCTCCTGCTCTTAGGCTACAAACTTGTACAGCATGACACCATACTAAATACTGTGGGCAATTGTGACATAATGGTGTATTTCTGTATCTAAATATACCTAAACAGGGAAGGGCACAGTGGCTCATGCAGGTAATCCCAGCACTTTGGGAGGCTGAGGTGGGTGGATCACCTGAGTTCAGGAGTTCAAGACCAGCCTGGCCAACATGGCGAAACCCCACCTCTACTAAAAATACAAACATTAGCCAGGCATGGTGGCATAAGCCTGTAGCCCCAAGCTACCTGGGAGGCTTAGGCAGGAGAATCGCTTGAACTCAGGAGGCAAAGGTTGCAGTGAGCCGAGGTTGCACCACTGTACTCCAGACTGGGCAACAGAGTGCCACTCCATCTCAAAACAAAACAAAACAAATACACACACACACACACACACATACACACACACACCTAAACATAGAAAAGGTAGAGTAAAAAGACAATATTTTAATCTTATGGAGCCACCTTACATATGTGGTCCATTGTTGACCTAAACATCATTATGCTGTTCATGGCTGTGGAGGTGTAGGGGTGGGGGTGTGTGTGGGTGTGTGGATGTGTGTGTGTGTGTGTGTGTGTCCATCCGTGTCCAATTCTCCACTAAGAAGAGTCAGAGCTCTCTGGAGAAAACACAGATTCAAGACCTGGAGCACAGAAAGTACAAGATAAACCTAAAAAGTATTTGTTGTACCAAAAATTAAGAAAATACTGAAAGAGTGGCTTATACATGTTAAAAGAACACAAAAATCTGCCTGATGAGGATCCTTCTGGCTAAATCTGGGATAATTTAGGCATCAAAATAATGGCAGCAATAGATCATATCACCTATTAAATAAAACAAGAATCTATGAGTCCATAATGATATAAATAAAATAAAAGGGAAGGAGGGAGAATGCTCTTCCTCACAGTAGAATCCCAATTAACACATACAGAAGAAATGATATAGTTATAAAATCAATGGATGCTAAAATTAGTAGGCAAAAGATTCACAGTTTCAAGTATCTTCCCCAAATTACTTACTAATTACAAAGATAAAAATAATAGTACTTTTGTGGTGAGATCTGAAAGACATCACCAATATTGGAACAGATCAAAATCACATGCTCTTGATATCATGCTTAGAGGATAAAGGATCACTTCGAAAGTACTTCTGCCAAAAATGCACAACCTGAATCGAATCATGAGAAAACAGATACAACATTCCAATTGAGAGCCATTCTACAAATATCCAGTACTCCTCAAAAAATGTCAAGGTCACGAAAGATAAAGACAAGATAAGGAATTGTTACAGAATAAAGAGACATGACAACTAAATGCAATGTGTGAACCTGGATTTGATCCTGTACTTCACGAAAAGTAGCTATTTATTAAGTATATTATGCAACATCAGCAAAATTTAAACATAATCTATAGAACAATGTTATTAATGGAAAATTTCTTGATTCTGATAATTATAAAGAGAACATTCTTATTCTTAAGAAATATACACAAATATATTAGTAGTAAAGGGGGATAATGTTTTAAAAATATGCAAATGTTTCAGAAGAAGATTAAGTAATATATAATACAGGAATATTACATAATTACAAGGAACCATATATATAAGTGTGAAAATATAACAAAACAAAAAGTTATTTTAAAATTTCTCAAACTGTTCACATTTCTAGTTCAGATGCTACTGACAGTGCATCTTTAGCCACAGGTTAGTTCAATAAAAATGCAGCAGATGACAAATAGGGTAATAACAAGTTGCTTTCATCAAAAGACTTTAATTTCTTAAAATGTTGAAAGACTACAACTATACTTAGGATATTTTCACCCACTGTTGTTTGCCAAAATCAAGACAACTGAAGTAAATGCCGTATTTTGTTGTTTGTGCCATTGTTTATCCCCTATATAAAATTATCTTAACTTCCCCATTTTCTTCAATTCCCCAAAACTCAAGTCAAATACTACCCTAACTGAAGTTTTTACTGACTTTGCCAATGAATTCTGTGCCCTTCTTTTAACATGTGTCATTCTATCATGATTATCTCATATTCTCATTTGCCTATTCAACTATAAGCACCTTATAAATAAGAATTATATCCTACTTCATTGTAGTATCAACCACAATACAGGTGCACAATACATGAATAATGAATGAATGAAAAAAATTTAATTAGTAGTGCCTGCAGACATGTGACACTTTTTATAAAGAATTATACGAAAAACAATCTTTTAAAAAGGAAGTTCTCTATTGTAAAATTCACAATTTAAAAATGAAAACAATATAACATGATATACATTAAGAAGTCTCACTTCCTTCACCCCGTCCTCCTCCATTGTATTCACCCTCATTCTACTCCCTACAGGAAATCTTAATATTCGTTTCTTATACATCCTTTTAGTGTTTCTCTGAGCCAATAAAGTCATATAAAATTTTTATTTTCTCTTCTTTCTTAAAAAGGACAGTACACTAAACACACTGTTGCACAATGTAGTCTTATTATTCCCTCTTTCTTACAGCAGACTAAATGCGCTGTGTTACTTTATCACCTAAAAATTTATCCTGGTGAACTCCCCTGTCAGTAATAGAGATTGTCTTCATTCTTTTTTACTAGTCATAGCAACATTCCATTGTGTGGATCTATCACAGTTTAATCAATCAATTTTTAAATTACTTAATGCTTCTCAAAAATATTCACTAAGAAAAACATAACATTAAGTATTGTTTATTGAATCCTATTAAAATTAAATGTAGACAAAATTATCACCTTGGGACTTAGAATCGTTTAAAATAAAGATCCACTCTGTAAGTTACCTAACTACTTAGAAAAGGATAGCTTTCCCTGTTAATGTCCTATTTATCCAAACTCTACTTGCATCCTAGCCGCCTCCTAGAAGGAGTAGGGTGGGGAGCGGGGAGGAATAATAAAGGAAGGAAGAGTCAGACCAAAGAAAAGAAGAAAGAAAAATAAAAGTTCTTAATAATTAAAGTTTAATATTATTCAATAATGTCAGTTTGGCTAAACCTAAAAGGGCTACTCCAACATCTTTACATTAAAGAAACTATGATATGAATGAATGGCAATGAGTGGTCTAATTAGAACCAAAGGACATTTACCCTGGATTCATATCCTAAGTCAGAACTACATCTTAAATTTCACTAAAATTATCTCCATCTCAACTACGTTTTTCCCCTTTAAACCTTTCATACTTCATTCTTGTGGGGTAAATTCTAAAAGGTTTTAAAAAATCTTTTGAAGTGACTACTTGCTCGGCATATCTTTGAGAAAATATTCATTCCTCCAACTTTCCATTAACATTTCCTAAGGTGTTACTCTATACTCCCAGCTGTCCTCCATTTATATCTGCTTCAGATCAGTTGTTCTCATATTTTCCTTTTATCTGGTCTAATGAAGAGTCCTTATTGTATCCTACCCCTTCTTCCCAATAACCAGATTCTTGAATAACTCACTAGAGAATCAGACTTGTATGTATTCAATTAACTATTGGTATCTCCTCCTAGTGATCTTTCAGGCACCTTAAATATTCAAACATTTATTGAAGAGCCTCAGTATGTTCAAACTGAATCCATCTGTATATGTTCTAAGCTGTTCCTTCTCCATTCTGTTCATCAGCTCCACAAATGGAACTACCAGCCATCTAACTGCTCAGTCTATAAGCCTAAGTGTTTAATGCTTCCCCCTTCATCCTCCCCTTACATTCATTCATCAAGTCCCTCAAGCTCATATTGGGATATCTCCATATCCCCATACTATGCAGTCATAAAAAAGGATGAGTTCGTGTCCCTTGTAGGGACATGGATGCAGCTGGAAACCATCATTCTCAGCAAACTATCGCAAGAACAGAAAACCAAATACCACATGTTCTCATTCATAGATGGGAATTGAACAATGAGATCACTTGCACACAGGAAGGGGAACATCACACACCGGGTCCTATTGTGGGGAGGGGACAGGGGGAGGGATAGCATTAGGAGATATACCTAATGTAAATGACGAGTTAATGGGTGCAGCACACCAACATGGCACATGTATACATAAGTAACAAACCTGCACGTTGTACACATGTACTCTAGAACTTAAAGTATAAGAAAGAAAGAAAAAGAAAGAAAGAAAGAAAGAAGAAAGAAAGAAAGAAGAAGGAAGGAAGGAAGGAAGGAAGGAAGGAATAAGTAAGGAAGGAAGGACGGAAGGAAGGAAGGAATTAAGGAAGGAAGGAAAGAAAGAAAGAAAGAAAGAAAGAAAGAAAGAAAGAAAGAAAGAAAGAAAGAAAGAAAGAAAGAAAGATGCTGAGGGAGAGGGAGAGTGAGATGCAAAACTAGAAATTAAAGGACTATTAGTAACCTATACTAGCAGACAAACTACAAAAGATGGTCTAAGTATAAGATGAGAAATTTTAACCAGACATTCTTAATTTGTGGGACATAATTCTCTTGGCTGACTGATGAAGTCGATGGACTCTTCTCAGAATAATGTTTTTAAAACAAAAATAAGATACAGGACGATAAAATAAACCAATTATATTGGAATAAAGTTGTACAAAATACTTTACCAAATTTATGATATAATGTACATTCTTCCTTATTAATTCATTTTAAATATAACTATACTACATATGAGAACATATGTGATTTCTATCTGTGACAAAGTCATAAGACAAAATATTACTATTTTTATGCCTTCATTTATAGTTAAAAGAAATTTAGGTTAGAGGCTAGTAAAATAAAAGATGTGATTTCTATTCTATTCTATGCAAGCCATCTAGATTAGCAGACCCCAACTCTTAAATCCTATCATCCCAATCCCCTGTTCAAGAGACCCTGGCCTAAACAGCACCACTTATATACTACAGATTATTTTCACAATATTATTTGCCCTGGACCAAAAGGAAAAAAACGGTCTGATCCGCATCATTTCTGTGCTGCACACTATTGAGAGCACTGCTCTAGATTCATTTCCTGACTACATAAATGTATATGATTTTAACTTTAATACAGGATATATTCAGATGATTTGATGTAAAACAACAGAGCCCAATTTTTTCCGTTTCTGTTAATAATACCAACATCCATGTTTCAAAACCAAGAAAAGTGAAGAGTCCATGGTTCCTGAACTCAGGCATTCAGTATAACAGGCCTCTGGGTAAGGAATTCCACTAGCTTTTATCTTTTCTTGTTTCTTTCTCACTCTGTTAAAGTAAATATTTATAACAAACAATCTCAAAGGCAAATAGTAATGTTTGAATTACTTTGCGCTGATCTTCATTAGAATAATCAAGGAAACACATTAAAGTTCACACATCTAAGGTAGACCAATAGATGAAAATAAAAAGGTTAGCAATACATATCAGTAAGCCAGACAAAAAAGCAAGTTATAAATCAGACATTGTACATGTAAATAATAAATTTCCTATAAATTATTTATCCTACCTTTTAAAAAGTACTCATTAAAAATAGAGATTGGGGGAAAAATAAGGTAGACTGAGAAAATTTTATCATGTCTCAGAGTAGCCTTTGCTATGCCATCTGAAAGCTTAAAAGTAATTTGTGAGAGAGATAATATCAGCAACTACATTATAGATTAACACTATGCCTCTTTATATTTTTTCAAAAGAAGATAATTATTCTCTACAATGATAGAAGTAAAATGATACTATTTTCACCACTTTCCTTTTACCTTTACACATGGAGAGTTTTAACAATTTAACAAGAAAAGTCTTTGTTGAGCTAGAAAAAGACAATTCTATTGAACATAATGATGTAAGCTCTACTGGGAACTACTATTGTAAGAAAGATAGGCTATCTTAAGTAAAAAGATACTCTTTCAAAACCACTGCCATTGAGGGAGGAGAGGTAGGGAACAGTTTTCTCCAATCTTCCTGTTTCTACCATGAGTAAAAAAAAAAATAGCACAATAAATTCAGTTAGATTTCAACTCAGAGTCATAATAGAGTTACTAGTATTTGGACATCTGGACATGCCTTCTCATTATAAACAACTAGACAACTGTATAAAATGTATTAAATTGTTTCAGGTAGGGGAAAACAAGCAGTATAGATCTATGATCCTTGAGAGAAGGAAAACAAAGGAGATAAGCCCCATAAACATGTTGGCTTTCTGCCTGAAGGCAATATCTGCGCTGTGACACGAGGAGGAGGAGCTCAAACAGAATACTGTGACCTTGCTACGTTGAGAAGAGGTCTGAGTTGAGGGAAACCATAAAGCTCGATACAATTGAAAAGGGATTTATGCAGAAAAATAACTCTAGAAAGTCTCCCTAAGAGTTCCTTTAAGTCTCTGGCTGAATACTAAGCTTTATATGCATAAGGTGAAACTGCAGGAGACTAGATAAAGAGAACTACAGGAGAAAACTTACTGGACAGCTCAAAGCTGAACAATTCCCAGAGCTCATATAGGGAATAGGAGTCAGTTGAGTTGCAACTACCCAGACTGCAAAGGCCTCATGGAATACTCATATTCAGTAGTGACCTGAAAAAGGCCACAACTCGTAAGAGAGCTAAACTATCCCTAGAACGATCAGACTGCTTAAAAGAAACTTACCTGCTGCCAAAATAAAGTTCAACATTTGTTAAAAGGGAGACAACAATATTCAGACGCTCATCAACATAATATTTACAATGACCACCGTCCAATACAAATTTCTAGAGAAATTCACAGAAACAGGAAAACGTGATTCATAACCAGGAAAAATATCATCAATAAAAACAAACCTAGAAGTGACAGAGATTATGAAATGAGGAGACAAGAATATTAAGCCACCTATTACAAAATTGTTCAATCACATAGAGGAAAATATAAGCATAATGAGAAAAGAAACAGATTTAAAAAAATAAAAAATGGAATTGCCAAGAACTGGAAAAAAATACATTTGAGATAAGCAATATAGGATAGATTTAACTGTAGATTACATGCTACAGAAGAATAGATAAGCAAATATGAAAATATAGCAATAAAGCTCCCTCAAATAAAAGATTGGCAAGACTGAAATAATGAACACTGCTTCAGTAACCAGTGGGACAATGACAATAAGTTTAACACACATGTAATTAGAATACAGGAAGTGTGGATGGGAGAAGAGATAAAATATTTGAAGATATAAGGGTAGATCATTTTCCAGATTTGATAAAAACTGTAAGGCCACAGATCCAAGAAGCTCAACAAGCAGAATAACCAGGAAGAAAAGAACTCTAAGGCACATTCATAATCAAATCACTGAAAACCATCGATAAAGAAAAAAAAAAATCTTAAAAGTACCCAGAGAAAAACAACACATTACATAGACGGTAACAAAGATAAGAAATAGGACTCCTCAACAGAAACAATATAAGCCAGAAGAAAATGGACTATCACTTTTAACGTAATCCAAGAAAAAACAATAATCCCATCACCTGGAACTCTACATACATTCAAATTATCCTTCAAAAATGAAGCAAGATAAAGACCATTCCAGATAAACAAAAGCCAAGAAAATTAATTGCCAGCAGACTGGTATGACAAATATTACAGAAAGTTCTTTAAGCTAAAGAAAATGATTCCAGATGGAAACCCAGATATAGAGAGAAGTAGAAATACAACGTTATAAGGCTCTCACATTATATGTGAAGTGGCATCATTTTCTATGAAGATAAACTGTGATAAGTTAAAGATACATATTGTAAACCCCCTAGCAACCATCAGTAAAGTAAAACAAAGAAGTATAGCTCATAAGCCAAAACAGGATGTTAAGTGGATTACAACCAAATATACTATATATTCAATTAGATTTATCACTTTTAGCTAAAAATCTTTCTTATGAGTAACATGATGAACTTCTACTGAAGGATGTAATATACACCAGCCCTTTGCCTATTTCTTTTCACTCAAACATTAATTATACAGTTTTGCCATGTACGTACAAAAACTAAAGCATCTCAGAATACTGATATTCCAAAAATTCAACAATTACTGTTCTGCCAAAAAAGCAATTGTTTTCTACTTAGATAAAACACAAAATTTTTGACAAATCTAAATGATAGTTTTTAGCAGTCAGATCGAACTATATCAAAAGAATGGTAATTCTAAAATTTAAATTAAGATTCAGAGGTATAAATCTTTTCTCAAAGTGTGAATTAAAAACAAAACATAAAACTATTAATTACTAATACAATTCAAGACATTTCAAAAATAGATTTCATTCCAGAAAAGACCTAACAGGAAAAAAACTGTCTTTATTTCTAAAATCCATACAAGAAACAAAAACACCTTTCGAGGGATCTGCACACGATTTTAGAAAGTAAACTCTGAAGGCTTATGAATTAATGAACACATGCGAAGGAGATTACTTGTCAGTAAAAGACTTCTTAAACTGAATAAAATGTACCTGCCATTTTTACATCATAGTATTTTGGCTCAATGAAGGCAAACAAACAAAAAATTCACCTTAAATATATAATATGTAACTTCAGGGATCTCTGAAAGCTATTTTATTATATAAAATATTTTGCTTTGGAGAGCTTCACCAGCTGGTACCATTTGCCCAGAGAGACAGCTGTTTTTTTAGTTTCCCTATCTCAGCATGTTTCCAACTGTCAGTTCTAACTATATGCAATCCCATAGTGACAGAAGACTTTAAGAGAAATGGCTCATTAACTTGAATCTACGAAGTCCACTCTCTTCAGTGAATTCAAATTAAACCCACAGACAGGCTAGCTCATAACAGAATTCCCCACACATTTTTGTTGTTATTCTTTTGCACTGTAGACTCAAAGTAAAATATTCGTGTCATCCACTATAAAATCTTTTGCTCAACCCTATAAATGCACTGACATAATACATGGTGGTAGAGGTGTATCTCCAAAAATCATGAATTATAGAGCTATTTTTATAAAATAACTTCCAAAAAAGGAATTTCCTTTGCAATGTAAATGGTTTACAACTTTACAGAAATTAGTTTAGATAATAAAGCTCAAATTTAAAATGTACAATGGGCTGTTAGAAAATTTCCAGTAAGAACTCTGAGACTGACCATGCAGACCTGTACTAATCACATTAGATAATACACATTAAGTATTATATATTTATATTTATGTTTAAATAAATATTATTTAAAAGATTCAAAAACAGAAAATCAGTTTTTGAGTGTATTTTTTCTTGTAAATAAATCATAAAGAATTATAACAAAATAAGCATGGGCCACCTCAGGCAAGCACATATTGCATATCTCTATATCAAGGGCATATCACTGAATGATAATCACAGTCATTTGAACAACAAGAACTGTGGTATACTGTTGGTGGGAATGAAAAATTGGTGTGGCCAATAGGAAAAACAGTATAGAGGTTCCTCAAAAAAATTAAAGACAGAATTACTAAGCAATCCAGCAATCCCTTTTCTGGGTATATATCCAAAAGAACTGAAACCAGAATCTCAAAGAGACATCTGCACTCCCAAGCTCATTCCAGCATTATGCACAATAGCCAAGATACGTAAATAACCTAAATGTCCATCGATGGCTGAATAAAGAAAGAAAATGTGGTTCACACACACAATGAAATAGTTTTCAACCTTAAAAAGAAGGAAATCCTACCATATTTGAAGACATACATGAACCTGGAGGATATTATGCTAAGGGAAACAGGCCAGTCACAGAATGACAAATACTATATCATTTCACTTACATGAGGCATCTAAAATAGTCAAACTCACAGAAACAGAGTAGAATGGTGGCTGCCAGGAGTTGTAGGAAAGAAGAAATGGAAAGCCGGTGTTCAATGGGTACATAGAGTTGACCCTTGAACAACACAATTTTAAACTGTATAGGTTCACTTAAACACAGATTTTTTTTTCAATAAATATACTGGTAAATATTTGGAGACTCGACAATTTGAAAAAACTTATAGACACACCACACAGCCTAAGACATATAAAAAAAAAAAATTAAGAAGCCTGGCCAACATGGCAAAACCCCTGTCTCTACAAAAAAACAGAAAAAAATTAGCCAGGTGTGGTGGCCCAAGCCTGTAGTCCCAGCTACTTATTTTATGAGGCTGAGGCAGGAGAACCGCTTGAAGCTGAGAGGCAGAGGTTTCAGTGAGCTGAGATTGCACCATGGCTCTCCAGCCTGGGCGACACAGCAAGACGCTGTCTCAAAAAAATAAATAAAAGAAAAAGGTATATATAAAAGGATAAATATATGTAGATTCTAGTCTATTTTTATCATTTACTACCATAAAATATACAAAAAAATATATTATAGAAAGTTAAAATTATCAAAACTTACCACACAAATACAGAATGTACATGGCACCATTCAAAGTTTAGAGAAATGTAAACAAAAGTAAAAGTGCAGTATTAAATCATAACTGCATAAACTCACTGTAGTACATACTTATAATTTTGTAGCCACTTCCTGTTGGTATCGCGGTAAGCTCACCTGTTGTGAGTAGCCACTTAAAATGTCATATGATGCTAATCATCTCCATGTGTGAGCAGATCATCTCTACTGTTAACTTCGTATCACAGTAAACAGTGATCTCTCAAGGTTCTCACATATTTTTCATCATGTTCAGTGCAATACTGTAAACCTTGAATAATACTATAGGACCCATACAAAGTGCAATTAGTGATGCTGAAAGTGTTCCCAAGAAGCAGAGAAGTCATAACATTACAAGAAAAAGTTTAATTGCTAAATATGTTACTATAGTTTCATGTCTGCAGCTGTGGTTGACTGCCATCTGAGAAAGGTGATTCATCTTGTAAAGAAATAACAAATGACTGTTTATTTTATTGGTAAGGCTCCCAATCAAGAGAAGGCTAATAGCTAAGTTTTAGGGGAATCAAGTTATAGGCAGATTTTCAACTATGGGAGGAGTCAGCACCCTAACTCCTGTGTTGTTCAAGGGGTCAACTGTAGTTTGTTATACAAGATGAGTAAGCTCTACACAACTGCCACACAACATTGTGCCTACTGTTAACAATACTGTATTGTGCACTTAAAAGTTTGACAAGAGGGTAGATCTCATGTTACGTGTTCTTACCACAATAATATACATATATAATGAAATTTCATAGCCCTGTCCCAAATCATCACAAACAAAACAAAACTTGCGGAAACTAAAAGAAACTTCAGGAGAAATACAATATTGGGTATGTAGTTATTTGGAGAGGAAGTCACAAAATATGGCCCCTTCTTCATTTTCTTCCAAATACTTTCCCCTAAATATTATAGAAGCATAGAACTTGAAGGTGATCAAATATATGGAGACTAAGTCTCTTCTCTGTTGACTATAGGAACATTTTTTTCCCCAAAATTGCCAACCACATCACTTTTGAAATTACTCAGAAACTATCATTAATTAGGAAAGATGTGAAAGTTTTGGTATAATATATATTATCTATATGCCCATATCTATATCTGTCTACCTACATATATACATACACATATATACACATGCACAAGCATACATCCATATATACACTAAGACATTAAACAGGTTTCTGTCCTTACAAAAACAAATTAGTAACTGTTTCTCCACAGATATACATTGGGTTTTGAAAATCATATAAATATGGACAAATAGTTTTGTAAAATTATTAGAAAAACGAACAGGGGGTTTTTTGAACTTATGGGCAGTGCATTGTTTACTGACCTCAGGGTTGTGTGAGAATGCAGACAATCAGTGTTACACTGATTTGTGAGATTATTCAGTGCACTGCAGCATCCCAAATAAACCTTTATTTGTTCACAAATCCAAGTCAGAATTCTTGCATTGGCCCCTATAATATGTCAAACAAAGATAATCCTGCATTCAGGCAACGACTTAAATTCTTCTATAATCACTGAACTCCAATGTTACATACTACCTTAGGTCCCCCAAAATAAACTGCTTCCCTAAAATTAGATGTTCTCATTTCAATAATATTTTTATTCAAACAATTGATGCCTTGAAAATGTTCCTCATTTACCAAAACATAAATTTGCTGTTATATTCTAGGAAATAATTATGATCTCTGAGATACTTAATAATGTCTTGTTTAAAAGCAAGACAAGAACAATTCTTAAGCTTCTACTGTAAGTCTTCCACTCTGATTACAGCAATGAATATGTCATTGCTCAATGTGAAGTATAATTCTTGTTCTCTGCCAGGTAGTTGGTTCAATCAACAAATATTTATTGAGAAGTAGGTGTGTGCTACTCATTAATCCAGGAATTAGGATTATAGAATAGAAAGGACAGGTGTCTGCTCTCAGGAGACAGGTAATTAAAAGTAAACAAATAAATTTAATAGTTTACCTCAGAGACTACATTAATTCCTCACTAAAGCTTTCACCTCTAGTTTCTGCATGCCAAGTGAATTTGCCAGCTGCTTTTACTTCTCAGTTATCAATATGCTATGATTTTATTTAATATTTCCATCAAATCACCATCACTAAATATAAGTTGTTTGAGCACCTTGTCAGCCCCCAAAGAATATCTAGCTAAGCTAAACCAGGTTTTAGTAAACAAATATTTTATCTGTACACTGGCTATGTCCCTCAGTAGATTATAACATTAGCATAGCACTAAGACAATTGTTCTAGGAACTGGATGAGAAACGTCCAGATGAATACTGAATATTTCTTCCAAGAACTCAGTA
The DNA here is from genome assembly GCF_007565055.1 of Rhinopithecus roxellana. Lineage (NCBI taxonomy): Eukaryota > Metazoa > Chordata > Mammalia > Primates > Cercopithecidae > Rhinopithecus > Rhinopithecus roxellana. The sequence continues at coordinate 131,801,552 of NC_044551.1, read as the reverse complement.
TACTCTCAACTAGTTATTCTGTATTCAATAAGATATTTCAGGATCCTAAGCAAAGCTAGAAGGTATACATGATTTTTGCGAATAATGTAGTCTACATACTTCTTAGCAATCGAAACCCACATTTAACCTCAGATTTAAAAATCTTAGTGCCTATAAACATTTTCACAAACTGGTCTTCCCTCTTTGAAATGCATCAGTTGTAACTCCTGGAAAAAGCTATGGCTGTATAAGGAGTTCAAATACCTCTACAATGTATGACTTACTAACTCAAGATTTGATAACCTCATGTATCAATTATCCTGTTTCAGATTACTTCATCTGTAGAAATAAGCCAAACACAACTTTCTGCACTGTAAATATCTTAAAATCAACTGCTAGTCCATGACTTATACTAGTGTTTGTTAAGGCATTCCATCCAACTTTGAACACTGCTATATTGACCCTCACATATTCATTTTGAATAAATTACTTACAGAATTCTGTCTAAATTCCTTGACACAAAACAAAGCAATCAGAATCCCACTGTCCTGATCAAACAGTTCACAAATGCCCCCCAAAAGATTCTCATAGTATATGTGTGTCTACACACACACACACACACACACACACACACACACACAGAAATACGTGGATGCATGAGTGCATCCACAAAGGAAAAAGAGGTTCAAGGAACAACTTGTGCAGTCTCTCCTGCAAAAATCAGAAAGGAACTGACAAATTCATGAAGAGGAATAAAATAAAGAGTGTAATGAGAAGGCCCATCTGCACATGACATAATAGCCAAACATGATTTTTTAAAATATTTTTCCTTTAATTTAACAAAATGTTCTTAAAACCTAGAGAGTATTGAGATGGGGATGGGGGGTAGAAGGAGTATCAATTAGCACATACTTTGGAAGTCAAATATAGTTTATCTCTATTTGTAATAGAATTTATCCTAATTTTCACCTCGATTATTTCCAAAATTCCAATCAACTTTGATAAATGAAAGAAGGAAATAAAAAGATGTATAAATTTAGAATATATCCATCCTTCTTCTGGCTCATGTCAGATATATTTGTAAAATATTTGTAAGTAAAAACAAACTACATACATTGCAAACCACGTTTCATGCAAATTATACTTTGCATTAAATATTTACCTGAATAAAGATTTTTTTTTTTTTTCCTGGAGCATAGAAAGATGGTAAAGGTTTAGTATAAAAGGACATTGGCTCAGAACATCATACCAGATGAACATAAAAGGTTAATTTTAATAATCAAATTCATAATTCATCTAATCTAGGAAATGCCAAGAATAGTTTAAAGAGATATTCCATTTAACATGAACTAATGCACCAACTGTCAGTAACAGTGAGGGTGACTAAATGATTCTGAAATACAATATGCTTGTGTTTAATGACATCAATAGACCTGTAGGAAATTCACAATAGATTATTTGCCCAGTTACTGTAATGCTTATAAAACCATTACTAGGCTACAAATCTCATTCTACTTTTAGAACTGACCATGATCCAAGAAAAGAAAAAGAAATAGCATAAAACATATTATTCTTTTCTTAGACAGGTACATTTCAGTGCAAATACAATTTTAAGAATGTTATGCTTTGTTTCTGGCACAGAAAAACATCTCTAAGCATTATTCATATTATTTCTCTCCCCTAAAGTTAACATACTTTAATGCCATATGGGCACAAATTTACTTCTGTTCATTTAAACTTGTAATTAAACTTTATAACATAGAAAACTGCTAAAGTAAAATAATCTCATTCCACTGAAAGGCATTTTTTTTTTTTCTAAAATAACATGGGTGATGTGCCAAATGGCTGGGGTGGTAGCTCATTATACCTTCAGAGAGAATCCAAGTTTGAGGCTTATCTTGGGTTCTCACACGTAGCAGCAAAACCTTGGAGTATTATCAAGGGTTACAAAGGGCAGATCAAATAAATGTCTGTATTCAGTGAATCCATTCAGAGAAGCACTAGTTGTTCAGTAATCTAATAAGCAATGCACTAGTAATCTATTGATGAATGCATCTTATTGTAATTTTATTAAATAACAGAGCCCACATATCTAAAATATTCAAACCATTTCACAAGAAGCCTTGTCCTGCCCAGAAAATGTTTCCTTTTTTAAGTTTTTTTAGAGCAGTTTTAGGTTCACAGCAAAATTGAGAGGAAGGTACAGAGATTTCTCATGTACACCCTGACCCCACACATGAACAGCCTCCCTCGTTATCAACAGCCTCCTCCAGAGTGGTACATTGATTACAATTGATTATAAGCCTATATTGAGACATCATAATCACCCAAAGCCCATAGTTACCTTAGGGTTCAACCTTGGTGTTGTACTTTCTATGAGTTTGGACAAATATATAATGACATGTATCCATGATTACAGTACCATACAGAGTATTTTTACTCCTTAAAAATCCTCTATGTTCTACCTATTCATCCCTCTTTGCCTCCAACCCCAACTTTACTCTTCACTATAGCTTTGCCTTTTCCAAAATACCATATATTTGGAACCATACAGTAGGTAGCTTGTTCAATTTGGTTTTTTTCACTTAGAAATATATGGTTAAGATTCCTCCATGTCTTTTCATGGCTTAGTTTGACAGTTCATTTCTTTTTAGCACTGAATAATATTCCATTGTCTGGATGGACCACAATTTATTTATCCATTCGTCTATTGAAGACCTTCTTGGATGCTTCCAAGTTTTGGCAGTTATGAATAAAACTACCATAAAAATCCATGTGCAGGTTTTCATGTGGACATAAGTTTCAACTCCTTTGGTTAAATACCAAAAAGTGCGATTGCTGGATTGTATGTGGAGAGTATGTTTAGTTTTGTAAGAGCCAAACTATCTTCAAATGTGGCTGAAACATTTTGCATTCCTACCAGCAATAAATGAGAGTTCCTATTGCTCCACATCCTGGCCAGCATTTGGTGTTGTCAGTGTTTTGGATTTTGGCCATTCTAATAGATATGTAGTGGTATCTCATTGTTGTTTTAATTTGCATTTCTCTGATGACATATGATATGGAACATCTTTTCATATGTTTATTTTCCATCTGCATAGCTTCTTTAGTGAGGTGTCTGTTGACATCTTTGGCTCATTTTAAAAATGGATTGTTATTGTTGAGTAGTTTTAAGAGATCTTTGTTATTTTCAATAACAGTCCTTTATTAGATGTTCTATTGCAATTTTTTTCTCTCAGTTTGTGACTTGTATTCTCATTCTCTTAACATTTTTTTGTAAAAGTTTCAAATTTTAATAAGGTCCAGCTTCTTTATTCTTTCTTTCATGGATTATGCCTTTGGTGTTGCATCTAAAAAGTCATCAACATACCCATGGTCATAGAGTTTTCTCCTCTGTTATTTTCTAGAATTTTTATAGTTTTGCACTTTGCTCTTAGGTACATGACCCATTTTGAGTCAATTTCTGTGAAAGGTATAAAGTCTGTGACTAAATTCATTTTTTTTTTGCACATGAACATCTAGTTGTTCCAGCAAATTGATTTAAAAGATTATCACTGCCCCACTGTATTGCCATTGATCCTCTATCAAAAATCAGTTGACCATTTTTATGTAGGTCTATCTCTGGGCTTTCTGGTCTATTTCATTGTTCTATCTGTCTATTAGTTAGCCAATATCACATCATCTTCATTACTGTAGATTTATAGTAAGTCTTTAAGTTGAGTATTATCAGTCCTCCAGCTTGGTTTTTCTTCAATATTGTGTTGGCTATTCTGGGTCTTTTGTCTCCTCATATACACTTTAGAATCAGTTTCTTAATATCCACAAAATAACTTGCTGTGATTTTTATTGGAATTGCAATGAATCTATAGACTAAGTTGGGAAGAAGTGACATCATGACAATATTTAAGCTTCCTATCCATGAACATGGTATATCTATTCATTTAGTTCTTTGGTTTCTTTCATGAGAGTTTCACAGTTTTCCTCAAGTAGCTTTATACAAATTTCGTTTCTGATAATAATTTGTGGAAATTTTCAGTCATTATTACTTCAAATATTTCCAATATTCCTTTCTCTCTCTTCTGTCTGCCCCATTATGTATATGTACATCATTTGTAGTTGCCCCATGGTCCTTAGAAATGCTGTTCTTTTATTTTTCAGAATTTGTTCTTTTTGCTTTTTAGTTTTGGGGGTTTCAACTGATACATCCATAAACTCAGAGATTCTTTCCTCAGTCATGTCCAGTCCACTAATACACTGATCAAAGGCATTCATTTCTACACAGTGATTTTGATTTCTAACTTTTTTTTGTTCTTTCTTAGAATTTCCATCTTTTTGCTTACATCACCCATCTGTTCTTGCATAATGTCCATTTATCCATTAGAGTCCACAATTATATTAATCATGGTTGTTTAAAATTCTCAGTCTGGTAATTCTAACATCCCTGCCACATCTGGTTCTGATGCTTGCTTATGTCTCATCAAATTGTTTTTAGTGCCTTTAGCATAACTTGTAACTTTCTGATAACCAAACATGATGTACATGGTAAAAGGAATTGCTATAAATAGGACTTTAGTAATGTAATGGTAAAGTGTGCTGGGAGGGGAATGGTTCTCTGATTAGGTCTCAGTTTTTTAGTGTACTTATACCTCTGGACTATGAGCTTCACAGGTGTTTCCCAGTTTTTTCTTCCCCTCTTAGGTGGGAGAGAATGGTTAGGGGGGATTGGAGTTGAATATTTCCCTTCTTATAGATGAGAGGATAGAGCTGATTGAAGTTGTATATTTCCCTTCCTCCAGATTAGTTAGGCTCTGATAATACCCCAACAAGTTAGGCTTGGTTAACTAATTTCCCCTGAGGGCAGACCTTGTTAAGAAAAACAGAAAGCTCTGGCATATTTCAAAAATGGCTCCTTTTCTCCTCCCCCTCCTGAAACACACAAGGAATATTTTTCTGATATTTACTATGAGAACCTGGTTGAGTTCTTGGAGGTAAAACACACAAAAGTAGAGGGAGAAGCCATATCTAGGTCCCTCTAGAGTTTTTAACTCTTACACTTGTCTGCACTGAGTCTCTCATAAAGTCATCAAATATAGTTCAGGTTTTCTACGCCAGCACTCATTCCCTTGGTGATGTCTGTGCATGATTTTCTGCTCCAAGTAAGTTTGATTCTTTGTATTCACCTGTTGATCACTCCAACTTTGGGGTTAGCAATTTGCCCTGTGACCTCACTTCTTTTAGGAATCTAAAAAGCCTTATTGCTTTAAAAGTTTCTTCTGCTTTTTATTTATTTTTAGGACAGAAGAGTAACTTCCAAACTTCTCAAATGCTGGACTAGAAGTCTCTTTCTTTTTTTAAAAAAAAAAAAAAGTCAACTCTTAAAATAATAGTATATCATTCTGTAACTAAAAGAAATAACTTATAAGATCCTGATTTATAAGAAATCACAAAACTAACATATTTTCAAAGAAACAAGCAGCAGGATCGAATCAGTATCTAAGACATCCTAAACATACACTCATAAAGTAGGCAGATAAGAAGATAAGGCATCCCCAATTATAATAGGAAGGACAAAGAAAGATTTCTAAGGATTCAGACAGTAATATGGAAAAAAACAGGAGACATAAAGCAACATTCTCCATAGTATCTTTATAATCAACAGTGCTAAATTTTACTCCATATTTGGAGAGTTTGTATAATATTATTACAGCGTCTAAATTATTCAAAATTAATAACCATATGCAAATTCCAGCTACTGGCACCATGACAAGCCAAAATATAAACAACTTCAAAAGCAGAAAATAGATACTTCCTTTTTTGAAATCAAAATACAGTCATGTATTCAATTACATTAGTCAATTTGATAGAGTATCAACAAAAAACCTAAGGCTAAGATTATATTTAATGGCAAAAGACTAAATGTTTTATTCTTAAATTGGAAACAAAAGAGATTTGTACTTTTACCACTGTTATTCAACATACTGCTAGAAGTTCTAGCCAGTAAAATAAGACAACAAAAGGAAATAAAAAACATACAAATCAGAAACATAGAATTAAAACTGTCCTTATTTGCAGATGATCAGGTTGTTTACATAGGATATCCCAAAGAATCTACCAAGAAAAAAAATAAAATCCTAGAACAAACTGAGTGCAGCAAGAAGTGCAGGATACAAGATAAACTTACTATAAGAAAAATCAATTCTATTTCCATATACTAGCAATAAAAACACATTGCATTTTAAAATATATTTACAATCAATTACAAAATGAAATATTTAGACATAAAATTAATGAACTGTATAAAGACTTGTATGCCAAGAACTATAAAATGCTGATGGAAAAAAATCAAAGACAGAAAGAAATGTAAAGACATACCGTGTTCGTGGATATAAAGCTCTAACATAATCAACATGTCAATTCTCTGCAAATTGGTAAGTTAATGAAGCTCCTACTGAAATCTCAGCAAGATTTTGGTAGATATAGATGATTATTTTAAAAATTTATATGGAAAGAAAAAGGAATTAGAATAAAGCAATTATGAAAAAGTAAAACAAAGCAACAGAAATTAGTCAATCCAATTTCAAGACTTGTAACTAGAGCAGTAGAAACTACGAGGTACTGGTAGAACAACAGACAAATAGATCAGTAGAATATAATTAAAAATTCAGAAGCAGACACACATATATATGCCCAACTAATTTTTGCCAAAGCTGTAAGAGCAATTCAATGAAGGAAAGATAGCCTTTTCAAGCCTTCTCAATACACAGTGCTGGAGCAACTGGATAGCTATAAACAACAACAAAAAAAATGAACCTCAGCCTAAGTCTCTCACCGTACGTAAAAATTAACTCAGAATAAATTTAAATGTGAAGCAAACTATAAAACTTCTAGAAAAATGTAAAAGAAAATCTTCAGGATCTAGGAGTAGGCAGATTTCACACCAAAATCATGATCTATTAAAAAAAATTGATAAATTAGACTGCATTAGAATTAAAAACTTTTGCTGTGTGAAAGACCTGTAAAGAGGAGAAAGACAAGTTATAGGCTGGGAGAATACACAATCAATTCTCATTATTCATGGTAGTTATGGTCTATCAATTCCCCATGAATACTGAATTAGCAAATACTGAAATACAGGTTCCTACAAGCCTCTAGTAACATTTTCATCAACAAATCAATATATTACTTGTTTTATTTGTGTTCCTATTTAAAGTTACCCTATTTAATATATATTATTGATTCTTTAACATTGAACTCATGGCCAACAGTACAATAACTTATGCCAAAACAAAGCTTATCTAATATACATATTTTCTTCTTGCCCTGGAAACAAGGCAAGGCCTATCACCACCTTCTTGTACTTAGGAATACTACCCAGCACCTCAACACTACACTTAGGAGCCATTTTAAGCAGTAAAATCACCAAAAAAAAAAAAAAAAAAAAGCACAAAAATGCAAAAAAAAAAAAAAAAAAAGTGGCACAAAACAATCTGCAAAAGAGACATGTTCACGGTATGAAAAACTGAAACAAATAGGCAGAGTATCATCTTATTTGACCTCAATTGGGAAGGTACAATTTGGAAGACTCAAATTTTTTGCCTGTGTGTGTGTGTGTGTTTTGTTTTGTTTTGTTTTGAGAGTCTCCCTCTGTCACTCAGGCTGGAGTGCAGTGGCATGATCTCGGCTTACTGTAACCTCTAACCCTTGGGTTCAAGCAATTCTCCTGCCTCAGTCCCCTGAGTAGCTGGGACTACAGGCATGTGCCACCAGGCCCAACTAATTTTCTTTTTGTATTTTAATAGAGATGGGGTTCCACCATATTGCCCAGGGTGGTCTTGAACTCCTGAGCTCAGGCAATCCAGCCAACTTGGCCTCCCAAAGTGCTGGGATTACAGGTGTGCACCACCGCGCCTGGCCCACTCTGCGCATATCTACAAATGACTGAAAAAGCACTACAAGTATTGATTTTGGCATTTCAAACAAATTTTAGCAAGCAGGCAAATTTGCAAAATAATGAGCATCCACTGTATTTGCAAACCACCTATCTGAAAAAGAACTAGTATCTATAATACATAAAGAGCTCTTAAATTTAACAGTAAAAACCCAAACAATTCAATTAGAAAATAACCAAAAGACATTGAGAGATCTTGCTGAATAGGACACACAGGTGTTGAGTAAGCACATGAAAAGATGTCTCCATCATTAGCCATTAGTGAAATGCAAATTCAAACCATAATGAAACATCACTACACATTTGTCAAAATGACTGAAAAAACATTGTGACAACAACAAATGATGCTGAGGATGTAGCCAAGCTGGATAATCCATACACTGCTGGTGGGAATGTAAAATGGTACAGACACTCTGGAAAACACTTTGGCAGTTTCTTCAAAAATTAAACATGCAACTACCATACAACTAGCAATTACACTCTTGGGCATTTATTCCAGATAAATATACTCTTAGCCTGACATAATAACCTGTACATAAACATTTATAGCAGCTTTATTATAATAACCCCAAACTGGAAACAACTCAGATGTCCACCAAGCTGGTGAATGTTAGAACAAACTTTGATACATCCCTACCATCTAATCATGCTCACCAATATAAAAGAACAAATACTGGAACATGAAACATCCTGGATGAATCTTATGCTGAGTAAAAACAGCCAATCCCAAATGGTTACACACTCACTCCATAACTCCATTTATATAACACTACTGAAATAATAAAATCATAAATTAGAGAAAAGATTAATGGCTGCCAGAGATTTAGGAGAGGGTTGAGACAGGCAGAAGTGCTGCGGCCATAAAAGGACAATATAAGAAATCCTTGTGATGATGGAGATGTTCTACACCTTGATTATATCAATTTCAACATTCTGGATATGATATTAAACCATCAGTTTGCAAGATGCTAGCACTGGGGAAACAGGATAAAGATCCACAAGCAATCTCTACATTATTTCTTACAACTGCACGTGTATGACTATCTCAACTTAGAAGGCTAAATGAAAACAGTGAAATGCAGTCAGATTTTCAACTATATTTACCAGTAAATTGTATTTTTTCTTACAGTGGAAATTTCTAAGTCATGGTACTAATATTCTTTATTTTAATTCATACAAATCTAATGTTAGCTAAAAGAAGAGTATACATTTTTAAAGGCTACTAGGATACATTACAATGAAATAAAATATGAAATTGCTCATAAAATAAAAAGTTTTTACGCTTTCAGAGCAACAGCAATAACAAAGTATTTTATCACTGTTTCTTCCTCAACGAAGAAAATTAAAGTGTTGGCTATTTCCAAATTACAACTAAAATAAAAAATCTTTTGGGTTTGAGTGCTAGTATAGCATTAATTTAGTTCTAAAGAATCTGATGTCACAAATCTGATTCAATTATAGAAACAACTGTTGTTCTACTTTCTTGCCACTGATTGCATCTCTAACAAATCATATGACAAATGCATATCCCATAAGACAAAGAGTCAGAAATTATTCCCAAATCTATTTCTCCTTCCAGAAAAAGAAATCAAGTAGAAAAGAGTAAAATGATCTATAGATTTTAGATTGGGACCACTATCTTTATTTGTAACATATCACCAGGAACCATACATGTCATTAAGAAAAAAATTAACCCATCTCTTATTTCTAAATAGTATGACAACAATATATGTTAGCTGGTAAAGATTAAAAGTATAAAATGGAAAGAAAAGCAATAGTTGCAATAAAAAATTTAACATTTGTGCCACAGAGAAATAATAAACTTACACAGTATCTTAGATTGATCCAGTTTAACCAACTCTCAAGAACTGTGAAAGGTCTGAGATTTTACTCTACTAGCAACCTAGGAAGTGAACATACTATTGTTTCAAGGATGTTAGCAAAAGACACAAGACTGGGCGTGGTGGCTCACATCTGTAATCCCAGCACTTTGGGAGGCCAGACCGAGGCGGGCAGATCACTTGAGGTCAGGAGTTCGAGACCAGCCTCGCCGGCATGGTGAAACCCTATCTCTACCAAAAATACAAAAAAATTAGCTGGGCATAGTGGTGCATGCCTGTATTCCCAGCTACTTAGGGGGCTGAGGCAAGAGAATGGCTTGAAACTAGGAGGTGGAGGTTGCAGTGAGCTGAGATTGCGCCACTGTACTCCAGCCTGGGTGACAGAGCAAGACTCTGTCTCAAAAAAAAAAAAAAAAAAAAAAAGACACAAGATTCATATGTCTGAAACAAAGGACTTTATTAATAATAGCACAGCAAGCAACATGAGCATATCTGTGTCAGTATCCCCCTGCAACTGTGTTGTTCCATGGAAGCAACACGATGGCCTAAATGATACCTGCACATGCAGAGTATTACATTATATTACAGAGAAAATGTAGATATAAGTATTAAATAATTAAACAAAGTATTACAAAATACAAAACAGATCTGTACTTTCTTTTTTAAAATAAAATACACAAAGACATTAAATATAAGCCTACATTCACACCACACCAAAGATTCAGTACTTATGTTCACTGTAAGCTAAGTCTGGCCAGAATCTACAAAGAGAGAAGCATTTCTCTACCAACTTTTATTCACTGGGGAGGCTGTAATTGCTATAAAGAACCTAACTTTAGAAGTCTAAGACATTAGTTGCAGAAATGGTAGAAGTATATGAGAAACAGGAATAAAAAGGATTAACATTTCTAAGAATGTTATTAAAAAGAAAGACAGGCCATATAGCTCCACACAAGCTCACACTTTGCCAAAAGAAGTTCTCTGCTTCTCACATGTTAATATGCATATCAATCATCTGGAGACAGTATTAAATGTACATTCTCATTCAGTAGGTCTGCGGTGAGGCCTGAGAGTGAACATTTCTAATAAGTTGCCAGGTATTGTACATACTGCTGTGAGTACATACACTTTGAGTAGCAAGTGTTAGAAGACTTTCGATGAGTGTCAAATCAGACAGACTATGCAAAGTCTGTGAAGAATTATACTCTAAATTTGTTCAGCAGATTTTAACATTTTCTATCACAGAAAAAAAAAGTTATATATACTACATACAATTTGTGGCTAATAATAATTAGAAATTTTACTTTCAAGTACCAACTCTAAATAAATCCATATGATTATATGTTCTATATAATATATCTGTATGCTTTTCTTCACACAAAAATATTTGGAGCATATTGGTCCTCAAGACTATCTTAATGTAGTTCTTAATTATCTTCTGGTATATGATCTATGTATAAAGGTAGTACTGATTCCAACTTCAATTAACCAATTTAGCTCACAATGTGCTCTTCCTGCTGCTAGTATTAAGAATAAACCTAAATATATAATTCATTTCTTGGCACTTTTTAAAAGGTCTTTTGATAACATTTTAGCAATATGTAGGTTTCTGTACAAGTTCAAAGAATAAACTCATTTTAACAGGGCTGTGAAAACTTACATTTTGAGAATAAACTAACGTGATTTCTGGAAAGAAATGTCAAGATTATGTATTAAGTATTATGTCTCAAAATTAGATTAGTTTTTATAAATCCTTAATCACAAGAAATATGACTTTCAGAGAATAATGGCAAATGCATCTGCTCACATTCAAAAACTTTGGCCTCAAATTATTTAGAATAGTAATAAAGGGTATTATTCAGAATCAAGCATTTACATACAAAAAAATGTAATATTTACAAGTATAGCCCAGAACAGTCATTCATTGTAAAAAGAACAGCCTCAACCTGCTTTCTCCAAAGAATGGACCAATATATCAATAATTCATCCTCATCAGCATTATTTCTTTCTGTGAATTTGCTGCTCAAAGTTCCCCAGTATAAGAAGAGAAGTCTGCATAAAAAGACCCGGAAAACTTATCAGACATAAAAATCTCACCCTGATACCAACCCTCTAAAATAAAAATTAAGGATGAATCTTATCTTATATATTAATATTAAAATTTCCAAATAACACATTATTTTTTATCATATTAAAACCAGAGCCATTTTAAAGAAAGGGCTAAAATTTACAATCACATTAGTGTAATTTCTCCAGTGTGATCTTTGCAACTGTGTTTTTGAAGTCACCACTAAAGCCATTTGGGCCTAGAGCTTTGAGAAAAAATTTTTAAGCATTTTTAAAGTAAATATATAAGGTGATTCTGGTTATCTGTAGCATTATTTGAGTGAGTTTTTGTGGTGTGTGTTTTTCAAGTCGTTTGTCCATTATATCCAAGTTGTTGAACTTGTCAGTATAAAGTTATTCATAAAATTCTCCACTATTGTTTGATATCTATGAGATACGTAGTGATTCTCTCGTACCTAAAAATTGTCAATTTGCATCTTTGGTCTTTTTTTTTACCCGATTAGTCTGGCGAGCGGTTTTATAAATTTTAATGATAACACTGAAGAACCAGCTTTTGATGATTTTATTAATTTTTCTTTATTGCATTGCTCTCTTCTATTTAATGGAATTCTGCTGTTACCTTCATCATTTCTTTCTTCAACTTACTTTGGATTTACTTTGCTCTTCTTTATGTAATTTCTTAAGGTGGAAGTTTAGGTCAACAATCTTAAACCTTTCTACTTTTTTAATACAAAACTTTAAAGCTACAAATTTTCCTGAAAGCATTGTTTTAGCTGTATACCATAAGTTTTGATATACTGCATTTTCATTTTCAGTAAATTTTAAGTATTTTCTAATTTTCCTTGGAATTTCTTCTTTGACTGATGAATAATTTAGAATCACTTTGTTTAGCTTTAAACAATAAAATTGAAGATTTTCCAAATAGCTCTCTAACTGAGATAGCATATTGTGTATAGTCAGAGAACATACATTTTATGACTTTAATCCTTTTGAGGTTTGTATTATGGCCCAGAATATGGTCTCATGGTAAAAGTGGAGAACTTTTCTTTCTGAATCTTCAGCTCAAACTTTTCTTTTCTTTTCTTTTTTTTTTTTTTTTTTGAGACAGAGTCTCGCTCTGTCGCCCAAACTGGAGTGCAGTGGCCAGATCTCAGCTCACTGCAAGCTCCGCCTTTTGGGTTCATGCCATTCTCCTGCCTCAGCCTCCCAAGTAGCTGCGACTACAGGCGCCCGCCACCTCGCCTGGCTAGTTTTTTTGTATTTTTTAGTAGAGACGGGGTTTCACCGGGTTAGCCAGGATGGTCTCGATCTCCTGACCTTGTGATCCGCCCGTCTCGGCCTCCCAAAGTGCTGGGATTACAGGCTTGAGCCACCATGCCCGGCCAGCTCAAACTTTTCTTACCTTAGCTTCAAGCGATTGATGCTTTCCCAAGATCTTCAGAATAATAATAATTCCTTTTCATCATTTATAGTGTTACCTTGAAGGGATCTCTAAACTACGATCAAGTTCTCAGGAGCCTTCTCATTTACAGTCTATATAAATCTAAGAATACATTTTACCTTACCCTCAGTTTCACTTTCCTTGGATTGCAGGGGTTTTCTTTTTCTGTTATTATACAAAATATAGAACCACCAAAAAGTATAATTATTATTATTTTAATGGTAGGTTTTTCTATTTTACATAAAAACATACATACCTGAAGGCACAAAAGGAACATTAAAACAACTAAAAAAGTTAATAGTGGGTTGAGTGTAGAGTGTGTCAGAGGAAAATGATGCTACACAGGTCAGCTGAGGCCTGTGAGCCATATTAAGGAACCTAAGTCATTGAGAAATACAAGATAACAAAATCTGTCATTCTGGAACCTCATTTTGGTTTCAGAGTACAACTGGCAAAAAACACACTTGAGCAAGGGAGATGAGTCAGGAGAACTCCAACAGAGCACCTTTACTCATCTCCATGTGACTAAATCTAAAGACATCATTACTCCTTCCTTTGTTAGATATTCTTCACATGGCTTTAAAGACCCAGTAGTCTCATGGTTCTTCTCCCATCTCAATGGACTGTTCTTTTTGGTCCCCATTGCTGATTTCTCATCTCCTCTTCTTAATGATGAAGCACTCCTGGGCTTAGTGCTTGGATTTTTTCTCTATATATTCTCATTCCTTTATTCAAGTCATCCTCACCAATGGCTTAAAATTTTTTTCCAAAGCACTATTACCATCTAATCACAATGTCTTTTACTTATTTATTTTGTTTATTACCTGTCTTCCCTTTCCCACAAGAATGTAATCTCTGTGAGGGAAGGGATGTTTGTATGTTTTGTTAATTATGTGCTCTCAGAACCTAGAATACTGCTTGGTAGAGAGTAGGCAGCCAACAAACACGTTAATAACTAAATGAAAGAATGAGCAAAGGAAAGAAGCCTGGACTAAAGTGGACGCAACATGGGCAAAAAAGATTAAAAGAATAACCAATAGGTAATGTAGAAAGATTGGTTAGCTCTACAGATTGAGGGAAAGAAGGAACTCAAGCTTAACTCCTTGGTAGCTGGTGTGGATAGAGTAGAAAAACGATAAATTCGGTTTTGCACATGTAGAGTGTGAGGCACTGAATAAAATGCTCAAGTGAAGATGTCTAGTCCAGAGCAGAAAGAGACAGGATGTAGATACAGATTTAGAGTCAAGTAGCACAGACATGGTATTAAATATTATGAGAGTGAATTCATTTACCAAAGGAAAATGGACAGAGTGACAAAAAAGTAAAAACACCTAGAAATGAGCGCCAACAAATTAAAGGGTAGACAACAGTTAAAAAAAAAGATGAGGCAAAGGACATGGAAAATGAGTGTTCAGATAGGTAAAAGGAAAACCAGAGACTAGTGTGACATGAGAGAATACTTAAGATAACATATTAAGAAGAAAAAAGTCACAATGTTAAATATTGCTAAGTGAGAAAAATAATCCTAAAAACATTAAGATGGGGCCGGGCGCAGTGGCTCACACCTGTAATCCCAACACTTTGGGAGGCCGAGGCCGGTGGATCACGAGGTCAGGAGATCGAGACCATCCTGGCTAACACAGTGATACCCCATCTCTACTAAAAAAAAAATTAGCCAGGCGTGGTGGTGGGCACCTGTAGTCCCAGCTACTCCGGAGGCTGAGGCAGGATAACGGCATGAACCTGGGAGGCGGGGCTTGCAGTGAGCAGAGATCATGCCACTGCACTCCAGCCTGGGTGACAGAGCGAGACTGTCTCAAAAATAAATAAATAAATAAAAACACATTAAGATGGGAGGATAACATTAGCGATTGTGACAGGAGCATTTTGTGTTTCTTCTCTTACTCTTGCACCTGTGCCTCTGCCATGAAAACATGCCAAGGTTAAGCTGGTTAAGCTGCTGGAGGATGAGACAACTGGAACAGAGCTGAGTTGCCCGCACTGTGCTGGCCAAGGTCATGCTAAATCAGCAGAAACTCCGTCAACTGCCAGATGTATCAGGCAGCAAGTCAAGACCAGAACTGTCCAGCCATAGCCAGTCTAACCTGCTAACCCACGGGCTTATGAGCAAAATAAATGCTTATTTTTTTTTTGTTTTTGTTTTTAATGAAAAGACTGTTATCAAACAAAATTCTGCCTCATGTGCTAGGAGCCAATACTATAACACTGGGTTTCTGAGAAAAGAAAAGCTTTATATTACAAATCTCCTCACAAGGAGACAGGAGCATCAAGCTCAAATCTGTCTCCTTGTGCCAGCTTTAAGGCAGTAATTTTATTAGAAAAGGGCTACAGGGTAGATACTGGCATTAGCAGTGATTGGTGGAAAGAAAGGGGAGGTCTGGAAAGTCTCAGGCATGTGCAGTTATCTCTTCATGACTCCTCATAGGTCCCACATGCCAATTCTGGGGGAGTTAGTAAGAAACACATGATGAAAATTCAGTCTGTGACATAAGCAAACTCGTTTTGCAGAAAGTCTAGTTGGTCATATTGGTTCCAACTGATTTCAACCAGTTTTTGAATCTCAAAAGCAGAGGGAGTTTCAGTAAGTTGTTTTTTTTCTTGAGACGGAGTCTCGCTCTGTCACCCAGGCTGGAATGCAGTGGCGCAATCTCAGCTCACTGCAACCTCCGCCTCCTGGGTTCAAGCAATTCTCTGCCTCAGCCTCCTGAGTAACTGGGATTACAGGTGCCCGCCACTACCTCCAGCTACTATTTGTATTTTTAGTAGAGATGGGGTTTCACCATCTTGGCAAGCTGGTCTTGAACTCCTGACCTCGTGATCCACCCACCTCGGCCTCCCAAAGTGCTGGGATGACAGGCGTGAGCCACCGTGCCCAGCCAGGAAGTTGTTTCTTTATCTGCCATCCTATAAACTCAAGAATTTCTGTTAGTTACTGGTTTCTTTAACTCTTTGGGGCATGATTTCACTTGTGCATATTTAAATGCTGACGGGAAAAAGCCAATACAGAAAATACAATGAAAGATGAAGAGAGCAGATAATTTACAGAAGATGGGTCACAGCATAATAGTACACAGGAAAAAAGGGAAAAAGGGACACTAGGTATCCAGTTCTAAGATGGTGAAATATAAAGAAGCTAGTGTCACTCTCCCCTACAGAAAAACAAAAACAAATACACAGCACTGAGATTATCACCAGCAGTATCCCAGAACTCAAACATGAGAATGAGACAGTTCCCAGGGTCACAGAGAGGTAAGAGGTAGATAGTAAGAGAACTGGACTTCTATTTCTGTGATGCCTCTCCCCACATACTGCCCTGCACCTAGCACATGGGAAATTTCCCTCCAATTCAGTTTCCACACTAGAAAAGATGAGATTGAAGTGTACAAACAGATTCCCCACCATCTTGGGGTCCCTGGCAAAAATCCTGTCCCTGCCTTAACCCACAAGCATCATCATGAGTGCCAAAAGACAGAAATATCCCCGAGGATACATAGAGACAAAGGTGGGAAGTGGAACTATCATCTACAGCCCTGGATGATAGGCTTAACCAAATGAGACACCAAATCAAGAGTGGTAGTTCATCAGTATCACTGTAGGAGGTGCATTCCACAGATCGCTTGGGCACAAACCACTAGCTAGTCTTCCAACACACTGAGATATCCTCTTTGAGGCCTCCCCCATTTGGGATGAGCAGCACTCCAATCATTTACTGGAACTGAGGTAAACATGGGCTTGAGGCACCACCTAGAGACAAAAACACGGCAGCAGCCTTGCAGTAAAGGATCTCTCTAAGCAAATATATCAAATAAAAAAACAAAAGAAGTCAAACAGAGAAGACTGGAATAACTAACTAATCCTTTAATGTGAGGACATAGACATGCCTCCACAAGAAACAACAGCAAATAGGGAACCATAGCTTTCCCCAAATAGACAAATCAAGTAAGTATCTAGTGTCTGACCCTAATGAGATAGTAAAGTATGAGCTTTCTGACCAAGAATTCAAAGTAACAGTGTTAAGGAAACTCATTGATATCCAAGACAACACAAAAAAGCAATTCAGAAATTTATCATACAAATTTAATGAGACAAATAATAATAAAATCAAATGAAAATCTTGGAACAGAGAAACACATTTGCTTAACTGAAAAACTCATTAGGGGCTATCAACAGCAGAATGGAACAATGAAAGGAAAGACTCAGAGAACTCAAAGACAGGCTATTTGAAAATACATAGTCACAGGAGGGAAGAAAAAGGAAAGGCATGAAGACCACCTACGAGATATAGAAAATTATCTCAAAAGACCAAATCTAAGGATTATTGGTGTTCAAGAGGGAGCTGAACAAGAGCAAGGAGTAGAAAGTTTACTCAAAGAAAGAGTGACAGAAAACTTTCCAAAACATGAGAAAGACATAAATATCCAGGTACATGAAGGTCAGGGAGTACCAAACAGAGTTGACCAAAATAGGAGTACCCCAAGGCATATAGTAATCTAACTCTCAAAAGTCAAGGACAAAAGGATCCTAAAACCAGTAAGAGAAAAGAAGTAAATAACATGTAAAAGAACTCCAAGACTGGCAACAGACTTCTCAACAGAAACCACACAGGCCAGGAGGGAGTGAGATGACATTTTCAAACTGATGAAAGAAAAACAACTACCATCTAAGGATGCTGTACCCAGCAAAGCTATCTTTCAAATATGAAGGAACAATAAAGTCTTTTGTAGCAAACAAAAGCTGAAAGAATTCCCCACCACCAGACACATCTTACAAGAAACACAAAAGAGAGTTCTTCAATTTGAAAGAAAAAAAAAAAAAAAAACTAATGTGCAAAAAGAAAACATTTGAAGGTATAAAATTGAAAGTTAAAATTAAATACGTGGACAAACCCAGAATACTCTAATACAGTAATTGTGGTGTACAATCTACTCATAATTCTAGTATGAAGTCCAAAAGTCAAATCTATCAAAAACAATAATAGCTACAGCAAACAAGAGAGAGGTTAAATAAAAATATGTAAATTGAGGCAATTAAAAATCATAATTAGGGGTTATGGAGTTAAAATGAAGAATTATTTCTTTTCTTGTGTATTTATATTCTTTTCTTTGAGATCTAAATAATTTGCTATAAGATGTTTTTTGTAAACCTCATGATAACCACAATGTAAAAACCAATAATATTCACTAAAATAAAAAAGCAACAAACTAAAACATACTATCAGGTAAAATCACTTAAATCACAATGAAAGACACTAAGTAAAGAAAAAAGCAAGAGAGGATTTGCAAAAGAATCAGCAAACAAGCAACAAAATGGCAGTAGTAAGTAAATAACAACAACACTGAATTTAACTGCCACAATTTTCTAATTAAAAGACACGGAGTTGCTGAATGAGTAAGAAACAAGACCCAATTATATACCGCCTACAAGAAACCCATGTCACCTGTAAAGACACACAGACTGAAAGTGAAGGGTGGAAAAAGATATTCCATGCAACTGTAAAGCAAAAAAGAGCAGAAGTAGCTATTCTTACATCAGATAAAATAGACGACAAATCAAACACTGTGAAAAGAGACAAAGAAAGTCACTATGTAATGTAAAATGGTCAATTCAGCAAAAGGAGAGAGATAGATATACACACATACATACACACACACACACACACACACACACCCGGGGTATAGTATTAAGAAGGTATCTCATTTTGTGGATTGGTATCACTGGTTTCCTTAATAAAGCATTATGAAAGTGGCTAACTTTGGAGCTGTATCTTTGGGTTTGAATACCATAGAATGGAGAAACATGTTTGGGTTAGTTTAGGAACCACAATTTACCAATGACAGTCACAAATGGATATAAATAATGTAAACATGCAGTAACCTCATCGTGATGGGTTGTCTGATAGACTTATTAAAGGCCATCATAAAGTTTTTTTTTTTTTATTTTTGTCTTGCCCCTCCTTTGTATACTAAGTGGAATAGCCCAGATGCAGCAGCTGATATGTTATGTAGGGTAGCCAGCCATGCTGGATTGGCTTTATAATACCCAAAATGTTTACAACAAGCCCTTTACGTAGATGATGAGAAATGCGATAAAGGGAGCTCTTTTTTATATGCCCTCTCTCCTTAAAATAATCTTACTATTACAAAATCAAGAAATGGTTCTAGAGGCAGGCGCAGTGGCTCAAGCCTGTAATCCCAGCACTTTGGGAGGCCGAGACGGGTGGATCACGAGGTCAAGAGATCGAGACCATCCTGGCTAACACGGTGAAACCCCGTCTCTACTAAAAAATACAAAAAACTAGCTGGGCGAGGTGGCGGGTGCCTGTAGTCCCAGCTACTCAGGAGACTGAGGCAGGAGAATGGCGTGAACCCAGGAGGCAGAGCTTGCAGTGAGCTGAGATCTGGCCACTGCACTCCAGGCTGGGTGACAGAGCGAGACTCCGTCTCAAAAAAAAAAAAAAAAAAAAAAAAAAAGAAATGGTTCTAGAAGCCATATCAGATATGCTGTATCAGCTTCTCTTTATGGGTTTTACAGATGCTAAGAAAATTAGAATTCACAAGTCAGGTGGGGATTGGGGGTTGGAGGGCACGGGGATGACAAAATGATTCATCTGAGTAGGGGTGAAGTTTTTAAGTGGTTACTAAGAAATGAGAGGGATCGAGGACTTGATGGGGTAACTATAAAATTTTAATGCAGCATTATTGAACGGGGCAGACCAATCAGAGTTTCTGCCAGTTCCCTAGCACAGAAGGGCCTTAAACAAACCTAATTATTTACCCCACTTTGGAAGAATAAGAGACGCCAGAGGGCAACATCATATTGAAGAGTATGTCCTCACTTCACTGGAGGTAATGATAGGACAGATTAAACAGGACAAAGACTGATGGAACGGCCACAGTCAATTTGTCTCATCTTGGCTGGCTACTGAAAGCAATATGCGTGTGTAAGGTGCCAGAAAGACTTTACTTTTCCTTCATGTTTGAAGGACAGCTTTGCTGGGTATAGTATGCTTAGATGGTAGTTACTTTTCTTTCATCAGTTTGAAAGAAAGGTAGGAAGAAATTTCTTCTTCACCTGAGGTGAAGAAGAAAATTTCTGAGACTCCTTAATACAGGAGCCCAATGTGCTGTGTTTCCAAACATTTTTATAAAACTCAGTTTGGAAAGATATGGGAATGTTATAGGTGATGGAATTAAGATAAAAGTTTGGATGATAATTAGAATGTATGAACAGATGTTATGTGAAGTATCCTTTACCTGAAGTTATTACTGAAATGCATATGGTATCTGAGGGGGAATGCTTCCCATGACTGGTACTGTAAAACAAGAGACACATAAGTTTGCCCTTCAGCCAGTATTAACCGGGTATGCTAAAAGAGTATATGCTAAATAGACTCCAGCTTATACAGGTTGTTATTCAGAAACAATAGAGAATACCTGATGGATAAAAAGAGATTGCAGGTTAAATCAGTGACATATTAAAAGCTACAGTGCTGATATGACAAATTCACTGTACAGTAGTCCCACTATTATAGGACTAGTCCTGTGTGGCTTCTAAGCAGATGACTCATGGTGACATGGTTTAGCTGTGTCTCCAACCGAATCTCAACTTGAACTGTATCTCTCAGAATTCCCACATGCTGTGGGGGGGACCCAGGGGGAAGGTAACTGAATCATGGGGGCCATTCTTTCCCATACTATTCTCATGATAGTGAATAAGTCTCACGAGATATGATGGGTTTATCAGAGGTTTCCACTTTTGCTTCTTCATCGTTCTCTTGCCGCCACCATGTAAAAAATGCCTTCCGCCTCCCACCATGATTCTGATGCCTGCCCAGCCATATGAAACTGTAAGTCCAATTAAACATATTTTCAGTCCCGGTTTCGAGTATGTCTTTATTAGTGGTGTAAAAATAAACCAAAACAGATGGAAACTAACAGTAAATGACTGAAGTCTCAATAAAGTGGTGCTGCATATAGCAGCAGCAGTCCCCTGATAAGACATCAGCTGTACAAAGACTATAAAAATCTAAAGAAGACCAATACTCAGTGATTGATCTTACACATGCTTTTTTCTTGATATCTATCAGAAGAGTCAGCCACTATTTCCCTTCCTCTGGGAAGGATTCCAACGTACATTTGCTGTGTTGCCAAAGGATTATCTGAATTCACTAGCTTACTATCATAATCTGGTTGGGAGAGATTTGGACTTGGTGTAGGTCTCCACTGTGATAATATACTGTGTTATTATAACATCAAAAACTGAAGAGCAAGTCAAGACTGATTTAAAAACAATGGTAACACACTTTGGACAGCATGGTCATTTTCACGATATTGATTCTTCCTCTCCATGAGCATGAAATGTTTTTCCATTTGTTTGGGTACTCTCTTATTTCCCTGAGCAGTGGTTTGTAGTTCTCCTTGAAGAGGTCCTTCATATCCCTTATAAGTTGTATTCCTAGATATTTTATTCTCTTTGTAGCAACTGTGAATGGGAGTAATATACAGATTCAAAGCTATCCCCATCAAGCTACAATTGACATTCATCACAGAATTAGAAAAAATTACTTTAAATTTCATATGGAACCAAAAAACAACCCATATAGCCAAGACAATCCTAAGCAAAAAGAACAAAGCTGGTGACATCACACTACCTGACTTCAAACTATACTACAAAGCTACAGTAACCAAAACAGCATGGTACTGGTACCAAAACAGATATTTAGACCAATGGAACATTACAGAGGTCTCAGAAATAACATCACACATCCACAACCATCTGATCTTTGACAAACATGACAAAAACAAGCAATGGGGAAAGGATTCCCTATTTAACACATGGTGTTGGGAAAACTAGTCATATGAAGAAAACTGAAACTGGACCCCTTCCTTAAAACTTATACAAAAATTAACTCAAGATGGATTAAAGATTTAAATGTAAGACCTAAAACCACAAAAACCCTAGGCAATACCTTTCAGGACATAGGCATGGGCAAAGACTTTATAACTAAAACAACAAAAGCAATGGCAACAAAAGCAAAAATTGACAAATGGGATCTACTTAAACTAAAGAGTTTCTGCACAGCAACAGAAACTATCATCAGAGTGAAAAGGCAACCTACAGAATGGGAAAAAGTTTCTGCAATCTATCCATCTGACAAAGAGCTAATATCCAGAATCTACAAGAATTAAACAAATTATAAGATTTGATCCAGAATTAAACAAACTTACAAGAAAAAAAACAAGCAATCCCATCAAAGAGTGGGAGAAGGTTATGAACAGACACTTCTCAAAAGAAGACATTTATGCGGCCAACAAACATATGGAAAAAAGCTCATCATCACTGGCCATTAGAGAAATGCAAATCAAATGAGATACCATCTCATACCAGTTACAATGGCAATCATTAAAAAGTCAGGAAACGGCCGGGCACAGTGGCTCAAGCCTGTAATCCCAGCACTTTGGGAGGCCGAGACGGGCGGATCACAAGGTCAGGAGATCGAGACCATCCTGGCTAACACAGTGAAACCCCGTTTCTACTAAAAAAATACAAAAAACTAGCCAGATGAGGTGGTGGGCGCCTGTAGTCCCAGCTACTCGGGAGGCTGAGGCAGGAGAATGGCGTGAACCCGGGAGGCGAAGTTCGCAGTGTGCCGAGATCCGGCCACTGCATTCCAGCCTGGGCGACAGAGTGAGACTCTGCCTCAAAAAAATAAAAATAAAAATAAAAAGTCAGGAAGCAACAGATCCTGGAGAGGATGTGGAGAAATAGGAACACTTTTACACTGCTGGTGGAGTGTAAACTAGTTTAACCATTGTGGAAGACAGTGTGGCAATTCCTCAAGGATCTAGAACCAAAAATACCATTTGACCCAGCAATCCCATTACTGGGTATATACCCAAAGGATTATAAATCATTCTACTCTAAAGACACATGCACACATATGTTTACTGCAGTACTATTCACAATAGCAAAGACTTGGAACCAACCCAGATGGCCATTAATGATAGACAGGATAAAGAAAATGTCACACATACACCATGGAATGCTATGTAGCCATAAAAAAGGATGAGTTCATGTCCTTCGGAAGGACATGGATGAAGCTGGAAACCATTATTCTCAGCAAACTAACACAGGAACAGAAAACCAAACACTGCATGTTCTCACTCATTAGTGGGAGTTGAACAATGAGAACACATGGACACAGGGAGGGGAACATCACACACTGGGGCCTGTCGGGGATGGGGGACTAGGGGAGGGATAGCATTAGGAAAAATAACTAATGTAGATGATAGGTTGATAAGTGCAGCAAACCACCATGGCACATGTATACCTATGTAACAAACCTGCACGTTCTGCACATGTATGCCAGAACTTAAAGTGTAATAATAATAAAAATGGTGACATACATGATTAACAGTGGTGGTTGGTAAACTGAGCAAGGATCCAAGGGCCTGCCCAAACGTGTAAGTCTAGATAATTTCCTGGGTAGGAGTCACTGACGCTACCTCACAGGCTACTAAAGATAAATGGCTGTGCCTTCCTACTCTAGAAACTAAACAGAAACACAACACTTAGTTGGGTGGTTGTGATTAGAGAGGGTACATATTGTAGATCTGATAATATTGCTAACTCCTATCCATAAATCTATGTGAAAGAAGGTCATATTTAAATAGAGGTCTGAACCACAACAGGCTATGTCTGAACCACAAAAGGCCAGAGAAAAACAATCAATACCTTTGGGTTCTTATGATCCGCATTTAGATATGACTTTGGAAGTGTCTACAGACTAAAACTTACAGCAAAAGCCCATGATTACTGTCCAGCATTGACTGCTGGGATTTTAGACAAGGAAATTTCCAGAGGTAGCAACATAGTACATCCTGTTTGAAAAACACAGATGATGAGTTGATGGGTGTGGCAAACCATCATGGCACGTGTATCCCTATGTAACAAACCTGCATGTTCTGCACATGTATCCCAGAACTTAGAGATAAATTAATTAATTAATTAATTAATTAATAATAAAACACTGGCTTGTTATTGGTTACTAACTCCATGACTGAAAAAAAAATCTTGAAACCTGCAATACACATAATGTTTTGGGTTATCTCAGAGAAACATTCTAACAAGGAAGGCAGTACTGAGAAGTTTCATAATAAAATGGAAATGGTTTATACAGGAAAATAGACAAAAGCAAGGAAATACCCACCATAGTCACAAGCAGATAGCCTCTCTTCACTTAGGACTGATTCTGGAGGCATCTGGAGAATTACTAGATCCTACTGCCACATATGTGTGCCCTTCCTCCAGGCCCTAGTTGACAAACAAAAAGTCACTTGATTTACAGATGGTAGTTCCAAGGTGATGGACAGCATTCTGTTTGGAAAGCCACCAAACTGTGACTAACTGATGGAAAAAATACTGATCAAGGAAGGTAATAATAAATCAGTTCACTGAGTTCAATTACATGCTGTTATCCGTACAGTAACAGAAGACATAGATAGTAGCAAGAGCTCTGAAGTTTGTATGTATTCTGACTCATAGATGGGAGTGAACAGCTTGGTTATATGGTCAAACAGATGGACAATAAGAAACTGGACTACTGAAGTAATGAAGAAATGGAGACTGGAGTTTACAGCCCATGAGTGCTACTCATGAGTATAAGGTATGACTCTACAGAAACTTAAGGAACTCATTAAAGTAGGACATGTTGATACACATCAAAATAATTCTCTTAGAGGCCAGGCACAGTGGCTCATGCCTGTAATCCCAGTACTTTGGGAGGCCAAGACAGGTGGATCACCTGAGGTCAGTTCAGGACTAGCCTGGCCAGCATGGGAAAACCCCATCTCTACTAAAAATACAAAAACATTAGCTGGGAGTGGTGACATGCACCTGCAGTCCCAGCTACTAGGAAGGCTAAGGCAGGAGAATCGCTTGAACATGGGAGGCAGAGGTTATGGTAAGCCAAGATTGTGCCACTGTACTCCAGCCTGGGCAACAGGAAAACGCTGTCTCAAATAATAATAATGATAATCCTCTTCCATAATCAAAGGATGATTGAAACCAACAGGCAGAGGTTGCAGTGAGCCAAGATTGTGCCACAGCACTCCAGCTTGAGCAACAGCAAGACTCTGTCTCAAATAATAATAATAATTATTATGATTATCTCCCAGAATCAATGGATGATTGAAACCGACAAGTGAATACCTTAGGGTGCTCACTCCAGGTAGCCACTTGGGTTCATAAAGTGTATGGACACAGATGGTGGCTGATCATCAGCATATTCCTCTTGCATTCTCTGAGGCACAAGATGGCAAAATGAACAGTCCAATCTACCAGTCAGAAAGACTGCATACAAAGATGAGACAGATGCCCTAGGGTAAAGGCTCTGCACATAGCTGGAAAACAGACTATGTTGGACCACTGCCTGTAGCCCTAGGAGGCTGTAATGGGTGTGACAGGAAAAGACATTTACTCCGGACTGGGCTTTGCATACCTGGTAATAGACACAAATACTCAAAACACAATAAAAGGACTGGAGAAAATAATACTACACTAATTTGGAAAGTTGAGTTGCATTTGTTCAGTTATGCCTGTTATATTTGTACATACTGTCCAAATATGGGCAAAGAAAGAACTCATGAAATTGACACATCAATTTGCTTATCTTCAAAATAGGATGGAACAGGAAATTGAAAGTAGAAATCAGAGAACTGCAATGGGCAATTGAAACACTTGCTATGAAAAGTGGAAGAAAATAAAGGCAAGAAGCACTGGCTTGCAGGCATTCACAAGTATACACTCATGCTCAACACAAAGCAGACCATGGGAAGGTCATGCCCCATGAGTTAGGATTCTTCTGCTTTTGTGAGAGATTTGGGATGATGACGTTAAGGAGGATACTAGCATGACCATACAATTCTTCCCCACATCACCTCAACACTCATTTCCTACCCAATAAAGTAATTCCAGAAACTAGGACTTGAACTGTGAGAGTGCTGGAAGCAGAGATAATCCCTAACCAAGAAACTAATTATACCTTTAAATCTTTATGCCAGAATATCTAAAGACCTGATAGGATGAATTCTGCCTTCACCCAATCTGACAAAATTGTAGTCGACCGTACCTGCAGTTATAACACCCAGTGGCCGAGATAGCCCACAGGTTCTATATCTTACCCTATATGAATGGGAACGTACTGAAGGGGGAGCACTTGGTAGACCCATATCGCTATCAGCACCATAGATGAACCCAATGTCCCTTCCAAAGATAAAATGGTTTGAGTTAAAATCAATGATACATGGAAAGAAGAAACAATAGCTGAAGGTATATGAATGAATGAAAAGGTACTCAGTGAGGGAAATCCAACATTACACTGGTGTCTTGATGAATGTTCAGAAAAAGAGAACAATACTGTGTATTCAAGTAATTACACCAGATGCCTGAAGGGGTGAAGTCATGTTTGCCAACACCACCTCTGCTTTGGAATCTGATGTGGTCTAATATCAACCCGCAAATCTGACTGGCATCAAATTGGAGACATTTTGTTCATTCACCACGATGAATAAAACCAACTGCTGATGACTGAATGGAACTCCAGTAAGGTACTAGCATTTTTTTTTTTTTTTTTCAGGTTACATCTACTACAAAGGATATCATTTGGGAAGAATTTTCAGAAACTGCTCCCTGCTGGGCTATCAAATTATGCAGTGTACAACTAGAGGACTGATCCCTGTGTAACAGTAAGCCTCAATGACTAAAAGCTTAGAAAGGTTCCTGGTTACAATGGACAAAATAGAGCTTCTACATGCCTGTCATGCCATAGTGTGCAGAAATACATATCAACCTTGCTTGTGGGTAGAAAGCTATTAGACAAGATAGAAAGAAATGGTGGGTTTCTGGTGGGAATAAAGCAGTAAGCATTAACTGGTGGGCTTGAATCCCCACAGGAAATGACTTCACCTAGAGCCTGAGAAAGACTTGTGAGGTCTTATGGCATACTCAGACGAAATCACATCTAGGTGTGATCATTATATGTGATGGCTAATTTTATCTGTCAATTTAGATGGACCACATTGTATAGATATTTGGTCAAACACTATTTTGGATGTTTCTGTGAGGATGTTTTTGGATGAGAGTCACATTTAAATTGGTGGATTTTTGAGTCAAGCAGATTGGGTGAGCCTCATTTAATCAGTTGAAGGCCTTAACAAAATAAAGGCTGACCTCCCTCAAGCAAGATGGAATTCTGCCAGCAGACTGCTTTTGGACTCAAACTGCAACTCATTCCTGAGTCTCTAGCCTGCTGGCCTCCCCCATCAGATTCTGGATTCGCTGGCCTCCATAATCACATGAGCCAACTCCTTAAAATAAATATCTTTATGTATGTGTGTATATGTTTATATAAACATACATACATATTCATCCTGCTGGTTCTGTTTCTCTGGAGAACCCTAACTATCCATCTAGACTTGATGGGGATGAACTCCCTCCCCACCCCGCCACCCCACCACCACACACCTAGTAAAGGCAGAATAATATATTAAACACTAAGGGAAATAATGTGTTATACATGCTACAAAAGAATAAAAGAATTATTTTAAAAGCACACGAGACACAAAGGAGAGTGAGGTCATTCTAGCCTATGAGGATAAGAGAAAGCTTTCTTAGAGGTTGATCTAAGCTTGAAAGATGAATAAATATTCTGCAAGCAGATGGGAGGGAGGTGGTGAAGCAGCATCCCTGGCACCAAATGCTCTGTGCATGAGTAGAGACCCAGAGATATAAAACAGCATGATAAACTAAAAAACCGCAAGTAGGTTTATATAGCTCATGCATAGGGTGAACAGGGACTGGGACAAGAGGGAGGCAAGTGATGAAGCTTGAGAAATATAAAAGGGCCAACTCATGAAAGGTCTGATATGACAAGGCAAGAAGCTTGAATTTCACTTTGCAGAGAAACACGTAAAGGCTCTAAAAACATACCAACCTGACCAAGGATGCAACTTTAAAACATACTTCTGACAGCAGTGTTAAGGTTCAAAAAGATTAAAATGGCGGGAGCAAAACAGGCATGGATGGACTACATTGGAGGTAAGTGTCTTAGTCATCTTGGTCTGCCATAACAAAATACCAGGTACACAGGGTAGCTGAAATAACAGACATTTATTTCTCACAGTTCTGGAGGCTCAGAAGTCCAAGACCAAGGTGCTAGCCAATTTGGTTCCTGATGAGGGCTCTCTTTCTGGCTAATGGGTGGCTGCCTTCTCACTATGTCCTCACGTGACATTACTTCAGTGTATGCACACACATAGACACCTCTCTCTTCTCCTTCTTGTAAGGCCACCAATCCTATCATATTAGTACCCTACCCTTTTAACTTCATTTAACCTTTAGCTCCTAAAAGCCCTACCTCAAAATACAATTGCATTGGAGGTTAAGGCTTCAACATATGAATGGCATTGGGGGTGGGGATACCCAGTCCAATAACAGTAAGGAATTACAGTAATCTAGTCAAGAGACTAGATAAAGACCTAAGTTAAACCAATAGCAGTGAAGATGGAGAAAGATGTGATGCTAAGAAGGTAAAATGACAAGACCCGTTCACCAGTTAAATATAAAGAGTGAAAAGAGTGTGAAGTTTCTGCTTTAAATAAAGGAATGAATGTTATTACTGTCCACTTTAAACAAGGAAAGCGGGTTAATAATGATATGAGATTTTTCTCAGTCACTCTGCCAGCCAGAGACCTCTGGCCAGTGATGCCACTGTCCAGGCCTTGCTCAGGCCCAGGTTCACCACAGAAGATGCTCTGTCCGATCAGACCGCAGGGCCACACCCAGCCTGCACTCTGGCACGGAAGCTGCAGCCACTGCAGCTGCAAGCTCAGTCCCCAGTGGACCTTGGCTGTGTGAGTGAGTGAGTGCAGGGTCCAGTTGGCTGTTCCAGGCAAGTGCGAGCAAAGAACTGGGCTCCATATGGGGCCTGCAACTGGACCAGGTGTGTTGCAAGCTACTCCTGCAGTGGACTCTGGTGTCCAGACAAGGGGAATGCAGTGGTGCCCAGGCAGGGGTGACCACAATGCTAAAGCTCCAGAGAGGATGTTACAGCATACTAAAAAGCTTTTTTAGTCCTACCGTCTGTAGCCTGATGGACAGCAGTAAATTAACAGCTCTGTCAGCCCCTAGCCTCACTCCAGCCTGTGGCTCCAGGGCTGGCTTGGCCCTGCTGCTGCTTCCCGTTTTATGGAGTGGCTGCCCTTTGCTGGCATAGGGCAGTGGGCCACAGCTGTTATATCTTTTGGTGTGCCCACCACCCACATCCAGTGGGTCTTGAGTTCTTGTCCTGTGTCCAAGAAGAATGAGAGCACGCTGACAATTGAAGGGTGAGGAGGGCAAAGAAGAATTTTATTAAGTGATGAAACAATTCTCAGTGGAGAAAGGACATGAGGATGATTTTTCTCTCAGTGTGGCTGAGTCCAGGGCTTTATGGGCTCAGAATGGAGGAATGCGTGCTGATCGGTGAGTATGCAAAAAAGGTGAAAACAAAGGTACCACTCAAAGGTGGGCACAACAGTGTAAACAACCAATCAGGGAAGAGTAGGTATATGTAAAATAGGTGAAGGGTGGGGATCAATCAGAGGAAAGTATGCCAAATGGGAAGACAAGTTCTCAATCTGGTCTGTGGATCTGACTTGTAGCTTGGCTTTCAGGCTTTAAACAGTCTTTGGCTTGAAGGTTGGGTTTCACGGGGACCTGCCCCTATCTGCCTAGGATTTGTCTGCCTTCTGTCATTATCAACAGCCCAGCCAAACCCTAGTAGCTTCAGACTCTGAAAATGCAGGTCTAGTGAAGAGCAGAAGTGAAAAGTCAGACAAAGCAGGATTCCTGAAGATCTATCTACTGAAGACTCAATCATCACTGAAGGGTTTGAGATTTTTACTCTACCTAAAGCTAATATCAGTTAGCCTGTTACTGTTTCATGGATGCTGGCAGCAGACATAAGACTCCTGGGTCATAGGACTTTATTAATCACAGCACAGCATCAGTTTATTTGCACTGGTTCCTTGGAACCCAACATCCTTAGGGGTAATAAGATATGAGTCTAGCTAGATGGTGTGTAGTGGTAGAGGTAGAAATTGAAGAATACCAAGCTTGGGAGCTGTGATATTGTGAACTATATATTTGGTCTTCAACCATGGCATATACTTCCTAAAATCCTCAGAAACTCCTACCTGATGTCTTTTTGTATGTTAATGAGATGACTGCTGGTAGGGAGCCCTTTGGTAGCTTCAGGATTGGGGCTAGTCACCAGAAAGACAAAGGCACGATTAGAAGGTTGGGACTTTCATTCCCCATCCTCACCTCCAGGGAGGGGAGATGGGCTGAAGGATAAGTTGATCATCAATGGGCAATGGTTTAATCAGTCAAGCCTAGGTAATAAGGCTTCCATAAAACCCCAAAAGGAAGGACTGGGTTTGGAGAGCTTCTGAATAGTTAAACACACGGAGGCTGACATGAAGGTAAACAAGAATTCATTCATGTACCCAGCCAGAAGGGTGGTGCATAGGAACAGAAGCTCCAGTGCTTAGGAAGCTAGGACACTTCTAGACTTTATTCGATGTATTTCTTAATCTGGCTGTTTATTTTTATCCTTTAAAATACCCTCTGTAACAAACAAGCAAACATGTTGCCCTCAATTCTGTGAGCCACTCTACCAAATTAAACCCAATGAGGGGGTTCATGGGAGCCGAAACTTGGGGTTGGTGAGATGTCCCAGAGCCTGGACTTGAGACTAGTGGGAAGGAGGGGGTGATCCTGTGGGATTGAGCCCTCAGTCTGTGGTTTCAGAGCCTATCTCCAGGTAGACAGCATCGGAAATGAATTGAATTTGAGGACGCCCCAGCTGGTGTCCATTTGCAAAACTGATTGCTTGTTTGGTGTATAGAAAGAAACACTCACAATGTAGTCAAAGAAGTCTTCTGTGTCAATTGTTGTTGTGTTGTAAAAGCAAAGAAAAAACAGTTTGAGATTTTTTGACTCACAGGAGCCTCTTATTTTATAGCAAGCTGTAAGCAAGCCTGTTCTTTGTCCCAGAGAGACATTATCTCATCTCTCAAGGTTGCTCTCTACAAACACAACCCTGAGAAATGACCCAGGTAAAAAGCAGTCAGGGCCTTTCACTCTTGGCAAATCCAGTAAGACATTAGGAGCAAGAGAGAATAATGGAGGACTGTCTCTCACAACACTCACCCATCTATTTCATTCCTTCCATGATCCCAAATGCAATACAGCCAGCAGCCCTGGTATGTATGCTCCAGGCAATATATTAACTGACACACCTCTTTTTAAAAATGGAATAAACTATTTAGAGACAATTCATGTCCTAGAATGGATACTGTCACCCCAGAAAAAAAGTATTCCAAATCTAGTATTGAAAGGGACCAAAATAAAACAGAATTATCCAAGAACACTAAAATGAAGCCTGCCAGTAAACTATCCTCACTCACATATAAGAACCTCCTTCAAGCTTTCTAAAACTTTCTTCTCCATTTCTTTTAATATTTAATTCTGAAAATGTTCAAACATATAAAAAAGTTGAAAAATAGTACAAAAAATCACCTTTACACCAACCACTCTGAATGAACAACTGTCAACATTTTTGCCATAAATGCTTCTTTTTATTTCTGTGGGTTTTTTCTCTTTTTAAAGAAGCATTTAGAAATAACTTTCAGGCATCATGACTTTCTCCCTAAATACTTTTTATGTATCTCCTAAGAATAAGAATATTTTTCTACATAACCGTAATACTGTTATCTCCCTTAAGAAACTTAGTAATTCTTTCCCAATTGCCCCTAAAAGTATAGATATTTTTATTAGTTTTTAAACCAAAATCACAGCAAGGTTCACACACTGAATTTGGGTGCGTGTGGCGGGGGATGTGTTTTGTTTTATTTTGTTTTGTTTGAGATAGAGTCTTGGTCTGTCACCCAGGCTGGAATGCAGAGGAGCAATATCTGCCTCCCAGAATCAAGCGATTCTTCCACCTCATTCGTTCGAGTAACTGGGATTACAGGAGCATGCCACCATGCCCAGCTAATTTTTGTATTTTTAGTAGAGATGAGGTTTCACCATGCTGGCCAAGCTGGTCTCAAACTCCTGATCTCAAGTGATCCACCTGCCTCAGCCTCCCAACATGCCTGGATTACAGGTGTGAGCCACTGCACCTGGCCTGCATTTGGTCTTTATAGCTCCTTAATCATTTTTATGTATAACAGTCTCCCTGATTTCCAATACATTCATCTTAACATTTTTAATGACATTTATGTTTTGAACAGACCAGGCCAATTATCTTTTCATATGTCCTGTGTTCTACATTTGTCTAATGGTGTCCTTGTGGTGTTAACTTTTCACCTATCCCCTGTATTTCATTAAAATTGGAAGATGCACCTAAAGGTCTGATTATAGTCAGATTCAACTTATAAAAGAATATTCACAGTTAATGCTATGTGCTTCAAGCTGCATCACATCAGAAAACACACAATGTCAGGTTGCTGTATTATCAGTGATCTTAATTTTGTTCATTTAGGTAAAGTGGTAACAGCTAAATCTCTGTTGTACGGTATAGTCTTCCCTACACAATTCCAAGAAATCTGTGAGGTGATACTTTGGTACTGTGCAAATATTCTATTCCCTCACATCCTTTCACCTAAAGGAATTAGTGTCCATTAGTGACCCTAATCTGAATCAATTATTTCAGTGAAGGGCTGTATAATGGTGTATTAATCTGTTCTCACTCTTAAAAACATGCTCGAGACTGGATACTTATAAAGGAAAGAGGTTTAATTGACTCACGGTTTCACATGGCTGCGGAGGCCTCACAATCACGGCAGAAGAGCAAGGGGCGTCTTACATGGCAGCAGACAGGAGAGAGAGTTTGTGCAGGGAAACTCCTCTTTATAAAACCATCAGATCTTGTGAGACTTCTTCACTATCATGAGAACAGCACAAGAAAAACTTGCCCTCATGATTCATTTACCTCTCACCAGGTCCCTTTGATGACACATGGGAATAACGGGAGCTACACAACTCGAGGTGTGGGTGAGGACACAGCTAAACCATATCAATTGGTTGTCTATCACTGTTGTAACAAGCAACACAATTCAGCATCTCACAATTTATAGATCAGAAGTCCAGGTTGATTTCACTGGTTTCTCTGCTACAGGTTTCAGAAGCCTAAAATCAAAGTATCAGTCAGCTGGGCTCAAATCAGGAAGTTCTGGAGTCTGCGTCCAAGATAATTTAGGTTGCTGGCAAAATCCTGCTTCTTGTAGTTGTAGGACTGAGATCCACATTTCATTGCAGAGTAAGTTGGGGGACATCCTTAGCTTCCAGAGGCCTCTTTCTGGTCCTTAAGCATGGGCCTGTATATCTCAGTGCCAGCAACAGTGCAATGAATCCTTCTCATGTGTGGAATCTCTGTGGCTTCCTCTTCTGCTGCTACAACTCTGTAACAGACTCTTCTGCCTTCCTCTTCTGCTTTTAATAGCTTACGTGATGCTCTGGATCTGCCTGGATAATCCAGCATGCTATGGTTTGGATGTAACTTGTCTACACCAAAACTCATGTTGAAATTTAATTGCCAATGTAACAGTATTGGGAGGTGGTGCCTTTAAGAGGTGATTAAGTCCTTAAGTTTAGATTAATGTCTTTCTTGCAACAATGGCTTAGTTTTTGAGCAAACTGATTAGTTCTTGCAGGAACTGATGAATTCTGAAGAGAATGGTTTGATATAAAGTGAGGTTGCCTCTCATATTTTGCCCTTTTGGAACACTTGTTTCCTTTTCCACTCCTCTACCATGTTATGATGCAGGACAAGGCCCTCAACAGAAGCCAAATAGACAATAGCAGCAGGATTCTTTTACTTGCCAGTCTCCAGAATTGTGAGCCAAATAAATCTATTTTCTTTATCAATTACCCAGTCTCAGGTATTCTGTCATAATAACACAAAACAGACTAAGATAGAAAATTGGTACTGAGTAGTGAGGTGTTGCTATACCTGAAAATATGGAAGGCAGCTTTGGAACTGAGTAATGAGTAGTGGCTAGAAGAGTCTGGAGCAACAAGCTAGAAAAAAACCTGTATTGCTGTGAGTGAAGCACTAAGGGCAATTCTGGTGAGAGCTCAGAAGATGAAAAAAAAAACTAAGGAATACCTTAAGTGGTCATGACCAGAATGCTGACAGACATGGACAATAAAGGCCATTTTGATGAGGTCTCAATTGGAAACAAAGAATATCTTACTAAGAACTGAAGTAATGGTCGTGCTTGTTATATAGTAACAAACAACTTGGCTATACTGTAGCCATGCCATAGGACTTCCTAGAGGGCCAAACTTAGGGCACTGAAATAGCATATATGGTGGAAGAAATGTCTAGGCAGCAAGGCAATTAGAAGTAACTTCTTACAGTGAGCTGCTACAGAAAGGAAGCTGTGGGGAAAAGAAAGAAAGATCAGACTGTTACTGTGTCTATATAGAAAGAAGTAGACATAAGAGACTCCATTTTGTTCTGTATTTGACATGCTGTTAATCTGTGACCCTACCCCCAACCTTGTCCTTGCAAGAGACATGTGCTATGGTGACTCAAGTTTTAAAGGATTTTGGGCTGTGCAGGGTGTGCTTTTTAAAACAAGTGCCTGAAGGAAGCTTGCTGGTTAAAAGTCATCACCATTCTCTTAATCTCAAGTACCCAGGGATACGCACACTGCCAAAGGTCGCAGGGACCTCTGCCTAGGAAAGCTAGGTATTGTCCAAGGTTTCTCCCCATGTGATGGTCTGAAATATGGCCTTGTGGGAAGGGAAAGACCTGATCGTCCCCCAGCCTGACACCTGTGAAGGGTCTGTGCTGAGGAGGACTAGTACAAGAGGAAAGAAGGCCTCTTGGCGGTTGTTTGCAGTTGAGATAGAGAAAAGCATCTGTCTCCTGCCCGTCCCTGGGCAATGGAACATCTCGGTATAAAACCCGATTGTATGTTCTGTTTACTGAGAAAGGAGAAAACCACCTTAGGGCGAAAGGTGGGACTTGCTAGCGCAATGCTGCTCTTTATGCACTAAAAAGTTTATGGAGATGTTTACATATGCATATCAAGGCACAGCACTTTTCCTTAAACTTATTCATGTCGCAGAGATCTTTATTCATGTCTTACTGCTGACTTTCTCCCTACAATGATCCTATTATCCTGCCACTTCCTTTTCTTTAAGATGGTAAAGATAATTATCAATAAATACTAAGGGAACTCAGAGACCGGTGCCGGCATGGGTCCTCGGCATGCTGAGCGCCGTCCCCTGGGCAAACTTTTTCTTTCTCTATACTTTGTCTCTGTGTCTCATTTCTTTTCTCAAGTCTCTCGTTCCACCTAACGAGAAACGCCCACAGGTGTGGAGGGGCAGGCCACCCCTTCAGGAAGCAGAGCAAAAATACTTGGAAAATTCCCAGCAAGGCCATGTAGTAGAGAATGAAAGAGCATTTTCAGGAGAGGAAACCAAGGGTGTAGCTCACAGACCATTTGCTAAAGGAATTAATATGAACAAACGGAAGTCAGGTACTAACCATCAAGGCAATGACTAAAAGGCACTAAATCATTGCAGAGATCTTCAAGGCCACTGTTCAAGTATCTGCTCTCCATATGTCTGCTTCCTGAATTCCAGTCAGCCCTCCTCACCCATTCCAGCCATTATTCAATAAGTCCATGTGTGGCTTGACTTGCTGCTCCAAAAAGTACAAGCCATAAACCTTTGTGGCACAATGCCACGGCTCAAGTGAACCAAGATGCCACTTGTGCTGCTGCTCTCAAACCATAAGCTCTGATGGTGTCAACAAGGTGCTGTCTCTGAAGATGTGCAGAGTGTGCAGGCCGGAGGATTATGTTACCTTCTTCCTAGATATTAAATGATGCAGCAAATTGCCTGGGAGCCCAGGCAGAATCCTGATGCGGGATGGAGCCCCAGCAGAGAATCCCTAATAGAATGCATAGTGGAGTGACAGGTATAAAGTACCACCTTCAAGACCCCAGAACTGTAGAGTGACCAGCAACTTGTAACTCTATGTTAGGCTGTTTTTGCACTGCTTAAAGAAATACCTGGAACTGGATAATTTATAAAGAAAAGATATTTAATTGGCTCATGGTTCTTCAGGCTTTAAAGGAAGCATGGTGCTGTCATCTACTTGGCTCCCGGGGAGGCCTCAGCAATCTTACAAGCATTGCAAAAGGCAAAGAGGAATCAGGTGTCTCACATGGCAAGAGCCAGAGCCAGAGACAGGTAGGGAGAGATGCCACACACATTTAAACAAGCAGATATCGTGATAGTTTACTATCACAAAATAGACACCAAGGGGATGGTGCTAAACAATTCATGAGAAATCCACCCCCACCATCCAATCGCCTCCCACCAGGTCCCAACTCCAATACTGGGGATTACAAGGCAACATGAGATTTGCTGGGGACATATATTCAAACTACATCAAACGCCAGTCTGAGAAAGCCACAGGCACAAGCATGCAACCCCAAACTGAGAGACCAGCATGTGGGCTCCACCCAGCAGTCATAGGGGCAGGACTTCCAAAAACCAAAGGAACCCATCTCTCACCCTGCAATCATCCTGCAATTGTGTCCTGGAGGCAGCATATAAAGTGAGAGATGGTTCTGGAGTTTTAAGATTTAATACCTGTCCTGTGGGTTCCAGACTCGCTTTGAGGTGGTTACTCCTTTCTTTCTGTGCATTTCTCCCTTTTGGAAGGAACATTTATGATAAAGGTTAGGCTTTGTGTCCCCATCCAAATCTCATCTAGAATTGTAATCTGCAAGTGTTGAGGGAGAGAACTGATGGGAGGTGATTGGATCACGGGGGTGGTTCCCTCCATGCTGTTCTCATGATAGTGAGTGAGTTCTCATGAAATCTGATGGTTTTATAAGTGTTGTGGTAGTTCCTCTCTTGCTCACTTCTTCTCTCCTGCCTGCCACCATGTAAGACATGCCTACTTCCCCTTCTGCCATGAC
The DNA here is from genome assembly GCF_007565055.1 of Rhinopithecus roxellana. Classification (NCBI taxonomy): domain Eukaryota; kingdom Metazoa; phylum Chordata; class Mammalia; order Primates; family Cercopithecidae; genus Rhinopithecus; species Rhinopithecus roxellana. Next base: position 131,764,199 of record NC_044551.1, on the reverse strand, counting down.
TGTAACTTTCCTGAGGTCTCCCCAGCCATGTGGAACTGTGAGTCAATTAAACCTCTTTCCTTTATAAATTACCCAATCATGGGTGTTTCTTTGTAACAGTGTGAGAATATACTAATACGGTTTACCCCATGCCTATCCTGCCATTGTATTTTGGAAGTAGATAACTTGTTTCTTATTTTACAGGCTGACAACTAAAAGGAGTTTGCCTTGAGTCTCACATGAGACTTTAGAATTTGGACCTAGGAATTGGTGCTGGAATGAGTTAAGATTTAGGGGACCTTTGTGATGAAATGAATGTGTGTGTGTGTGTGTGTGTGTGTGTGTGTGTGTGTGTGTGTGTGTGTGTGTTTCAGATGGAGTCTCGCTCGGTCACCCAGGCTGGAGTGCAGTGGCATGATCTCAGCTCACAGAACTCCTCCACCCTAGTTCAATCTCCTGCCTCAGCCTCCCGAGTAGCTGGGATTACAGGCACCTGCCACCATGCCTGGCTAATTTTTGTATTTTTCACAGAGACAGAGTTTCACCATGTTGGCCAGGCTGGACTCAAACTCCTGACTTCAAGTGATCCGCCCATCTCGGCCTCCCAAAGTGCTGGGATGACAGGCATGAGCCACCGTGTTGGGCTGAAATGAATATATTTTGCATGTAAGAAGGACACGAGTTTTCAGGAGCCACAAATGGAGTGCTATGGTTTGGATGTCATTTGTCCCTGACAAAAGTCACATTTACATTTAATTGCCAATAAAATAGTATTGGGAGGTGGTGCCTTTAAGAGGTGATTAGGTCCTTAAGGTAGATTAATGTCTTTCTCTCAAGACTGGGTTATTTCTTGGGACTGGATTAGTTCTTGTGGGAATGGGCTAGTTCTCTAGAGAGCAGGTTGTTACAAAGTGAGGTTGTTTCTTGTGTTTTACCCTTTTGGAATGTCTGCTTCTCCTTCCCCTTCCCTGCCATCTTATGATGCAGCATGAGGCCCTCACCAGAAGCTGAGCAGAGACCAGCGTTACGCTTCTTGGACTTCCCAGCGTCCAGAATTATCAGCCAAATAAACCACTGTCTTTATAAATTACCTAGTCTCTGGAAACAAAATGGGCTAAGACAGGATAATATCCATATCTTAAGTACAGCTGTCTGGTAACCTTAATTACATATGCCAAGTCCCTTCACAGCAGTACTTAGGTTCATGTTTGATTGAGTAAGCAGGAAATGGAAATTTTTGAGGAACATGTTTAGAAGTCTGTCCACCACACAGGGAAAAAGGTTGATTTTTCTAATTCTATCATATTCATTACCTTCATCAGACTGTATTCTTTGATAAGGAAGAACATTCCTTCCTCCCCTGCAAATAAACTACAGTTCTTCATAAAGAGGCCAACTGCTTAATTCTTTCCTCCTGGTTACCAATTTTCAGATAACTTTAATCTAAAAATGGCAAATTGGCTATATTTTTCAAGAGATTATGAAATCATGAATGCTTATTAAATGTTTTATTATCAATAAGAACTCTTATTTTATCCTCAAACTGTACCAACTTTGCCCATAAGAAGCCCTTTCTAGTTGGTTATTCTGTCCTTTCCACATGCGTCCATCAGACAGAGTGCTTGCTTTCTGACAAAGCACAATGTTGTAGGCCAGGAGTCCCAAACCCCCAGGCCACAGACCAGTACTGACTGGTGGCCTGTTAGGAACCAGGATGCACAGCAAGAGGTGAGCAGCAGGTGAGGGAGCATTACTGCCTAAGCTCCACCTCCTGTCAGATCAGTGGCGGCATTAGATTCTCATAGGAACACAAACCCTACTGTGAACTGTACACACGAGGGATCTACGTTGCACACTCCTTATGAAAATCTAATTAATGCTTGATGATCTAAGGTGAAATAGTTTCATCCCGAAACATCCCCTACCCCCGGTCCACGGAAAAACTGTCTTCCATGAAACCAGTCCCTGGTGCCAAAAAGGTTGGGAACCGCTGTCCAGGGCTCATCTTTTATTTTCTTAGTTCCAAATTTGGGATCAGCCTTTTCTCCAAGGAGCCCTGGCTCTTTTTACTAAGCAATGCATTTAGAAACCAGGATCTTACACATACATATACATATACATATACATCACTATATGTATGCATGGCTACTAGGAAGTCAGTACTTCTAAGCCCTATTGGTGAGTAGATTTAGGAAATACATTTTTTAAACATGATGAGTTTATGGTAAAATTCCCAAAATTTCGTTATCTGCTTTGATTTTATATTCATGTCTTTCTCTAATCCTGAAATTCTTGGTTCATAATTACATTTACATATTTATTTGCTTTAATATACCATATTGATAAACTTGTTTCAAAATTATTGCACCACTATCAGTGTAACAGTAAAACCAGTAAGTTAACTTTAACATTTCACTGGCCATTGTTTTTATCCTGAGGAT